>NW_024081263.1:975117-1048295 GCF_003009895.1 Hyaena hyaena
TCTCTCTCTCTCTCTCTCCAAGAAATAAATAAAAACATTAAAAAAAAAAAAATACTCCCACCCTACCTCATACTATGAGGCCAATATACTAATATAACTCTGATACTAAAACTATACAAGGGCAGCACATGAAAAGAAACAGGATTGATTTCACTCACGAATGTAGAAAAAAATTTTTTTTTAATTTAGTAAACCCATGGGGCGCCTGGGTGGCTTACGTTAAGCGTCCGACTTCGGCTCAGGTCATGATCTCGCGGTTGGTGGGTTGGAGCCCCGCGTCGGGCTCTGTGCTGACAGCTCAGAGCCTGGAGCCTGTTTCGGAGTCTGTGACTCCCTCTCTCTCTGACCCTCCCATGCTCACGCTGTCTCTCTCGCACTCTCTCAGAAATAAATCATTTTAAAAAATGTTTTTAATAAAAATAAAATTTAACAAATAGCATATAAAATGCATTATATTCTAATAAAAGTTTCAGATTTTAGTGTTTATTCATCTTAGAGAGAGAGAGAGTAGAGGAGGGGCAGGGAGAGAGGGGAACAGGGGTTCCAGAGCGGGCTCTGAGCTCCCAACAGAAATCTGGATGCGGGGCTCAAACTCACAAACTGTCAGATCATGACCTGAGCCAAAGTCGGATGCTCAACCTACTGAGCTACCCAGGCGCCCCTCAGATTTTTAAAAAGTCTATACTATAGTTTATTGGAGTTTATCCCATAAATGTAATGAGGGTTTACTATTAAAAATATAAATCATATTAACAGATAAAAGCAAAAAACCTTAGGATGCTACAGAAAAAGCATTTGATAAAAGCTCAACATGGTAAATGGTAAAACTAAGAATATAAAGTAATTAATTTTCTTAATCTAAGAAAGGTTATCATCAGTAAACCCAAAGCAAACATCAGCCTAAAAGGGAAAGATTATTAGCACTTCTTTTAAAATTGGAAATGAAACAAAGATGCCCACTTATCGTATGAAAAATAATAGGGCCAGTCCTAGAAATAACACAAAGAATGTAAAGGAGTTACATTTAGAGGAAATGAAATAAAGCTGTCATATTTGTACCATACGATGTACCTTCAAAACCCAAAAGAATGAGGGCCCTGGCTGGCTCAGTCAGTAGAGAACGCAATGCTTGATCTCAGGGTCAAGTTCAAGCCCCATGGTAGGTATAGAAATTACTTTAACTAGAAGCACCTGGGTGGCTCAGTTGCTTAAGCATCAGACCCTTGATTTCGGCTCAGGTCATGATCTCACAGTTTGTGGGCTCGAGCCTTGAGTCAGGCTCCACGATGAGCATGGAGCTTGCTGAGCTTGCTTGGAATTCTCTCTCTCCCTCTCTCTCTTCCCCTCTCTAGCTCAGGCTCCCTCTGTCTCTCTCAAAAATAAACAAACATTAAAAACAAAAACAAGGGGCGCCTGGGTGGCTCAGTCGGTTAAGTGTCCGACTTCAGCTCAGGTCATGATCTCACGGTTTGTGGGTTCCAGCCCCGCGTCGGGCTCTGTGCTGACAGCTCAGAGCCTGGAGCCTGCTTCGGGTTCTGTGTCTCCCTCTCTCTCTGACCCTCCACTGCTCACGCTGTCCCTCTCTCACACACACAAATAAATAACACTAAAAAAATTAAAAACGAAAAACCCTTACTACAAGAGGAATTGAAGGATAGTTCCTCAACAGGATAACAGAACACGGGCAGAAATTTATGAAGGGGGGCTGTACTAAGAGCTGCCATGTAGAACTTTTGAAAGGGTAAGACATTTATATACAGAAAGCCAGGCTATCAATTAGCGTGGCCTAAGGCAAGAGCTCAGTACATGGCAGCAGCAAGCATACCATTGTTTTACAGTTTTAAAATTTATTTTTCTTTATTTTGAGAGAGAGAGAAGGAGGCAGAAAAAATCCCAAGCAGGGTCCGTGCTGTCAGCGCAGAACCCGATGCAGGGCTCGAACCCACAAACCGTGAGATCATGACCTGAGCCGAAATCAAGAGTCGGACGCCTAAGCAACTGAGCCACCCAGGCGGCCCAACCATATACCTTTTTTATGAGAAAAGACGCACAAACATGATTTTTCTAATTACAGACGGCAGCTCTTCTGGCTGCGTGTGTGGGAAAGGCCAGGGTCCTCACCTTCCAGCCGAGGGCATGCAGCCCCACCACAGCCCCGTAGTGAGAGCAGAGAGGCCGCACGGGGTCTGCCAGCACCTTCTGCAGGGACAGCAGGATCTGCTGATAAAGACCACTCACGAGGTCCCCGTGCGTCCTACGGGAGCAGCACTCAGTCAGAGAGGAGAATGAGGCGCGGGGCAGCCTACCTGGACTCCAGTCGGGGCGCAGAGAAAATGACACTTGTATGACACGGTGTGGACAGGCGGCTAAGGGTGAGCCAAGGCAACTGGAAGGGCCGAAGGGCCCATCCCTAGAATCCCAGCATGCCGGAGCACACCGACTGGACAGCCCGACTGGAAGAGGCTCCCGACCTCTCAACACATGACGTCGAAGCCAGCCGTCTCACCCCCTCCCGACCGCAGCCCCCTCGGCAGTGACAGCCCCACCCTTCACAGCTAGGCCATACGGCTACCAGAAGATGTGGCTGAGCAGGAGGGCGGCGCCATCCCGAAGAGTCCAGTGGTCGTTCAGAGGGTTGATGGAGGCAGCCAGCGGCTCCAGGACGCAGTAGAGGACACTCCCTACCAGGGAGCGAACATAGGGCCCCAGGCAGAGGTGTGGGTTCCGAACCAGGCTCCGCGCCACTTGCAGGAGCCGGTGCAGCTGCTCCAGGTCGTGGCTTACGGATTTCACCTGTTTGTAGATGAGGGTCACTTAACGGGACGCGAGGGTGAAGGTAGGAGCCCGCCGCCTACCCGGTGCTGGGTCGTCTCCCCACAAACCTTCTCCCCCCGCCCCAGCCATGTCACTCACCCCACTGACCACATAAACAAAGTAAGGCAGGAGCGCTGCGATCTTGGAGTTCGTCTGCAGGTCCTGTAGAGCAATCTGGAAAGGAAGGGGCCAGACTGCACTGGGCCCGCCAGCCCCAAGTATAAACTGACATTTAAACAAAAAAACTTCAGGGCGCCTGCGTGGCTCAGTCGGTTAAGCGTCTGACTTTGGCTCAGGTCACGATCTCGCGGTTCATGGGTTCAAGTCCCGCGTCAGGCTGTGTGCTGACAGCTCAGAGCCTGGAGCCTGTCTTCAAATTCTGTGTCTCTTTCTCTCTCTGACCCTCCCCTGCTCACGCGCTCTCTCTCTCTCAAAAATAAAAACTAAAAAAATTTTTTTAAATAAATAACCAAAAAAAATTTTTTTAATCTTTATTTTTGAGAAAGAGAGACAGAGCAGGGGAGGAACAGAGAGAGAGGGAGACAGAGAATCCAAACCAGGCTCCAGGCTGAGCTGTCAGCACAGAGCCCGATATGGGGCTCAAACCACAGAACTGCAAGATCATGACCTGAGCTGAAGTCGGACGCTTAACTGACTGAGCCACTCAGGTACCCCTAAACTGACATTTTTTTAAAGGACAGTTTAGTGCTTATGTATTAAAATGTAAATGTTCTCTCAAATAAACTTTAAAAAATGTAAATGTTCATATTCTTTAATTCATCAAATGTACTTCTATAAATTTAACCCACTATAAAAGATACCCAATTACACACATACCCACTCACAGCACCATCTGTAATAATAAAAACTGACCACAGCCTAAACTGGGTTTTAGGGCCAACAGGGTTTTAACTGAGAAAAGCAGTGTTCTAAAACCAGATGTTTAGTATAATGGCACTTTGATTTATACTAGAGAAATTATAGGTAAAACTTAGGAGAAAAAAATGTGTTTCCATAGGAACGTTTCACTTTTTTTTTTTTTTAATTTTTAATGTTTTATTTATTTCTAGGAGGGAGAGAGAGAGAGAGAGAGACAGCATGAGCAGGGGAGGGTCAGAGAGAGAGGGAGACACAGACTCTGAAGCAGGCTCCAGGCTCTGAGCTGGCAGTCAGCACAGAGCCCGACGCGGGGCTCGAACCCACGAACCGCGAGATCATGACCCAAGCGAAAGTCGGACGCCCAACCGACTAAGCCACCCAGGCGCCCCATCACTTTCTTTTTTTAATTAAAAAAATTTTTTAATGTTTATTTTTGATAGAGACAGAGTGCAAACGGGGGAGGAGCAGAGGGTGACATACAATCTGAAACAGGCTCCAGGCTCTAAGCTGTCAGCATAGAACCTGACGTGGGGCTTGAACTCAAGAACCATGAGATCATGACCTGAGTCGAAGTCAGGCATTTAACCAGCTGAGCCACCCAGACTCCCCTAAAAAAAATTTTTTAACATTTATTTTTGAGAGAAAGAGACAGACAGACAGACTACAAGTGGGGGAGGGGCAGAGAGAGAGGGAGGCACAGAATCCGAAGCAGGCTCCAGGCTCCCAGCTGTCAGCACAGAACCTGATGTGGGGCTCGAACTCAAGAACCACGAGATCATGACCTGAGCAGAAGTCGGACGCTTAACCGACTGAGCCACCCAGGCGCCCTGATGTTACTTTTATAAGCCGAGAAAACAGAGTTAAGTAAATGTAAAAGCCCTCTTAACCCTGAATCTCCACTACCTGAGCCCTCCGGACTCTTCTGGAAGAAGCCCTGATGCTCAGGGCTACGAGGGCAGACAGGCTAGCGAGGAAGGAGCTCGGCCCCCAGGCCCTCGGTCCGGCCATCGGGCGCCGTGCCTGGAGAACCCGAGCCAAGCTCCCAAGCAAATGGCAGCAACAGCCAGACGTGTGAAGAAGTGGAGTGGCCTCCGAGAGAGAGACCACCAAACTAACGCTTGCCTGACTCCAACCACAGGCAGCGGCCGGCAGACCCCACACAGTCCCGGAGGCTGAAGCGGCGGGGTCTCTCCAAGCAAACCTGGCCAGGCACCGTGGCCCAGCTCCTTCCACGTCCCTTCTCTCCCTCTCAAGTCCACACAAATGAGAGCCCTGCTCGGGCCCAGGCCAACAGACAGCCCGGAGAGCAGGCTCTGGAATTACAGTGTGGGGGTACTGACCACCTGAGCCCCCCCAAATGGCCCTGCTGAGCTGCCCGTTCCCTGAGGAACACGGGTTCCCGCTGGAGAGGACAGAGCAAGGCGGTCCTGGAGGAGGGCGGCCTCAGAGCACCCCGTCAGGTGTGTGATGGGGACAGGAAGTAGGGGCCTGAAAAGAGTTCCCTGGGGGACGCCTGGATGGCTCAGTCAGTTAGGCATCCGACTCTTGCTCTCTGTTCAGTCATGATCTCACGATTCCTGGGATCGAGCCCCGTGTTGGGCTCTGGGCTGAAAGCTGGGAGCCTACTTGGGATTCTCTCTCTCTGCCTCTTCCCCCCACCCCATCACCCTCACGCTCTAAGTAAATAAATAAACCTTAAAAAAAAGAAAGAGGAGTGCCCGGGTGGCTCAGTCAATTAAGCATCCGACTTTGGCTCAGATCATGATCTCACGGTTCGTGGGTTCAAGCCCAGTATCAGGCTCTGTGCTGACAGCTCAGAGCCTGGAGCCTGCTTCGGATTCTGTGTCTCCTTCTCTCTCTGCCCCTCCTCTGCTCAAGCTCTGCCTCACTCTATCAAAAATAAATAAATGTAAAAAAAAATTTTTTTTAAACGATAAAAAAAGGGAAGGGAGGGAGGAACTATGGAAGGAACGACGGAAGGAACGAAGGAAGGAAAGATTCGTGGGGATTTGAAAACTGGACTTTGTGCCCCAATTCAGATCCGCTCGCTCACCTTCATCAGCTGCGGATCGTCCCCCAGCACAGCTCGAGTCACTTGCTGGTAGTACTTGAGAAGGTCATCAGTTAGCGAAGACACGGCGCTGGGCACTGTGGGAGGATGGGCAGCAGGTGGGCAGCATGGAGAGCCCGGCCCAGCCCCGCCTCACCCATGGCTCCCCCTTCCCCACCCCTCCCCCACCCCTCTCCGCCACAAGCCTGTTCAGACAGGACTCCCAGAGTATGGCCACCAGCTACGTGGCTCCTCGGAGCAGCCCTGCTCAGCCCTGACCTCAAAGGCTTTCCACGCCTCTGTGCTCTGCCCTCTGCCCGTTCCTGCCCAGTCCTCAGTCCCTCCCGGACACTTGTCCTCAGGGAGACCCCAGTTGCCCAGACTTCTGTGCTAGCATCCAACACCCGGCATCATGACTGGTTCCAGGCCTGGGCTCCTAGTTCCAAACCCGAGCCCTCGGGGCAGGGACTAGTCCCCACTCAGAACAGGGTAAATACTCGTGAGTCGAAGAATCAGAGGTACAGGGGTGCCTGGGTGGCTCGGTCAGTTAGTCATCCAACTCTTTTTTTTTCCTTCAAGCCTCCAACTTGATCTTGGCTTAGGTCATGAGCTCATGGTTCGTGAGTTCGAGCTCCCACATCAGGCTCTGAGCTGGCAGTGAGGAGCCTGCTTCAGATTCTCTCTGATTCTCTCTCTCCCTCTCTCTCTCTCTGCCCCGCCCCTACTCACGCTTGTGCTCTCTCTCAAAATAACTCAACCAACTTAAAAAAAAAAAGAATCAGGGAGGTGTAGAAGTACCCCGCCCCCTCACCCCCATTAGCTCCTAAAGGAGGGAAGTCCAGAAAGCATGTTCCCCAATCTCCCCTTTACCTGATCCTTGAGGCGCCAGGTTCCCTTTGCCATCCAGGTAGGAGACGTGAACTAGAACCAGAGCAGGGACAGGTCAGCCGCAGGGTCTGCCCCTTATAGCACCAGCCCACCTGGGAGTTCTGCCCCACCCACCCCTCCTCTGACAGCCCCACTCCCTGTCTCCACATGTAGGGCCTCGGCCGTCACCTCTCACAGCTGTCTCGGCACAGCCTTTAGGGATGTTGGTGGCGAGGGCCAGCTCTACCAGGTTCACCTCTCGGTCCTCAGGGAAGTAGAGCTCACCCTCCCGGGCGGGCCGCAGGGGCAGCGCCTCCTGAGATCCATAACCACACACGGCCTGAGCAGAGAGAGGATGGGAGGGCAGGCTGAATCCAGGGAGGGAAGAGGCGCTCTGCTGACCAGGGCGGGGAGCCTACGACCGAGGGAAATCCCACAGTCCTGAGAAAAGGGGAGATGCCTGTGGCTGGGAATTTCGCTGGAGCATCTGGTACTCAGAGTCAGGGAGCGGCACCTGGTCTGCCTTCCCAGATCCGTACGGGCTCTGAGCCCCAGCCCCCTGCCCTCTGTTTTTTGTTTTAATTTTTAAAATTAAAAAAAAAAAAAAGTTTTTATTTAGGGGCACCCGGGTAGCTCAGTTGGTTGGGTGTCTGACTTCAGCTCAGGTCATGATCTTGGGGTTCGTGAATTCAAGCCCTACGTCGGGCTCTGTGCTGACAGCTCAGAGCCTGTTTCAGATCCTCTGTCTACCCCCTCACCCCTCCCCTGCTTGGGCGCTCTAAAAAATAAATAAAAACCCTTTAAAAGAAATTAAACTTTTTTTTATTTTAGAGAGAGAGTGCGCATGTGCGAGCACATGGGTGGAAGAGAGGGGCAGAGGGAGACAAAGAAAGACAGAGAGAGAGAGAGAGAGAGAGAGAGAGAGAGAGAGAGAGAGAATCCCAAGCAGGCTCCACACTCAGAACAGCTTGCTCCCAGGACCCTGAGATACTGACCTGAGCCGAAATTAAGAGTCAGATACTCGACCAACTAAGCCACCCAGGCGCCCTCCCCCTCTTTTTTTAAAGTAGGCTCCAGGCCCAAAGTGAGGCTCTAATGAAGTCACAACCCTGAGATTAAGGGTCGCATGCTCAGGCACCGGTGGGGCTCAGTCGGTTGAGCGTCCGAATTCGGTTCAGGTCATGATCTCGAGGCTCGGGATTTTGAGCCCCACATCAGGCTTGCTGCTGTCAGCTTGTCAGCACCCAGCCCACTTTGGATCCTCTGTCCCCTTCTTTCTGCCCCTCCCCCACTTGTACTCCCCCCCACCAAAAAAAGAAAAAAGTCACATGCTCTATTGACTGAGCCAGCCACGTGACCCGACTCTATTCTCTTCAACACATGATCTTCTTCCCTCAAGTCCCTGCCCCACGATGACTGTGCAGGGCATTCTAACACCCACATGTATACTCAGGCTCCTCCCTTACCCAGAATGTCCCCTCTCCTCTTCTTGGCTTAGTCTAACCCAAGCCTCCCTTCAAAGCCCGGCTCAAGTCCCAGCTCTTCCAAGAAGGCTCCCCCAACCTCCTGGCCGGCGGGCACCTACCCTGTGGCTTCTGTGAACTTCCCTCGTGTGCGCACTTGGTCTTCATGTCTGTGCTGGGCACGGAGGGGGGGTCGTGCCAGCTGAGCCCTGTGCAGCTGGCGCTCAACTCACCTCCACGCTGCTCCACCGGAGGGCCCTGTTGAAGTCCTCGACAGTCAGCTTCCGCCGTTTGGTGTGTTTCATGAATTGAGAGCTATTCTGGGAGGGGAGGAACAAAGTCGGGATAGGGAGAAGGGGGTCCGGGAGGGTCCGGGGCGGGGGGGGCGGACAGAAACAGCCTGAGGAGGAGGCCAAGAAGACACCAGGAAGCCTGGAATCCAGCTCCGCTCTGGCACGGATAGCGCCCCCATGTGATGTCCCCTCTCTGTGACCCGGTTTCTCCCGTGCAGCACGGGAGCGGGGACTTGCCTGGCCTGGCTGGCGGGACCGTGGAGAAGATGGGCATGAGGGGAAGATGCCAGCCAGCACTTTGTTTGCCAGACGTCTCACTGGCTGAAAGGGGAACTTTGGTGGGGGGGGGAATGACTCAGTGGCGTCCCCTCAAAGCTCAGAGTAGATGCCGCACGTACAAGCTGTGTGATGAATCCCTGTGGCAGGTGGCGGTCACAGGGCGGGGAATAAGGGGAGTGGGAGGGCTACGGGGAGTGGGGGGCACACCTGGGTGGCTTCTCTGAGCCGGTAGCACACGTCCTCCGCGAGCAGGGCTGCCACTTCATCACTCAGCTCCAGGCCCGTGCTCTCGGCCATGAGCCGGACCGACTCCCGAGGGATCTCCACAAACCGCCGCTCTTCTCGCTCTGACATGGCCCCCACAGAGCTGGGAGCCAGGAGAGAAGGTTCAAGAAGCCACCCAGACTCCCTCAGGGCCCGGGAGCCCAACTCGAGGCCTTCTGAACCAGCCTCGCTGCTCTAGTGCCACAATCCCTCAACAAGGAGCCGCAGAGGCTCAGAGCGTCCAGGTGAGGAAACTGAGGCCAAGAGCAAGAAACTAGACAAGATGGATCAGACAACAGCGATGCCTGAGAAAGTGCCTGGCCTTGGAGGGTTCACAGAACTGGGTCCCAGCCATGATCTACCACTTCCTGAGTGAACCTGACTGAGATCCTCACGAGCCCTGGTGTCAGAACCTGTCAGATACAGGCCATCATCACTGCCCTCCATACTCACAGGGTTGCTATGAGGCCAAAACGAGATGGTGTATGAAAAAGCCAAGGACTAGAACACCACCCAAATGGATGATGGGAGATGTTACCATAGTTAGTTACAAATAAAAACTTCAGGGGCGCCTGGATGGCTCAGTCGTTTTAAGTGTCTGGCTTCTGGTCAGGTCATGATCTCACCGTTTGTGAGTTTGAGCCCCACATTGGGCTCTGTGCTGTCAGTGCAGAGCCTGCTTCAGATCCTCTGTCCCCATCTCTCTGCCCCCACCCCCAAACAAATATTAAAAAAGAAAAAAAAGAAACTTCATGTTTTCCTCACTCTGATTCTTGCTATGACCACTATCTACTAAGTCTTGATGAAAACACTACTTCTATCCTGACAGTCCCTTGCTCAAAAATCTTTAGTACTTCCCCGCTGGTTCTAAAAGAAAGTCTAAACTCCCCATCTTGACATTTTTTAAAGTTTATTTATTTATTTTGAGAGAGAGAGAGGGAGGGAGATGCAGAGGGAGAGAGAGAATCCCAAGGAGGTTCCACACTGCCAGCTAGGAACCCGACATGGGGCTTGAACTTGCCAACTGTGAGATCATGACCTGAGCTGAAGTCCGATGCTCAACTGACCGAACCACCCAGGCGGCCCCCAGCTTGACATTCTGTATTTGGTCCCAAATCCCCCCAGTAATTCAAGCTGCTCCCTCCTCCCAGTAAGACCAGCTAGAGTCTTCCAGCCTGTGCTGTGCTCCACCACTCAGCACTCAGGCTGGCTGTCTCCCTCTTTACTCCGAGCCCCCACCCCTCTTCTTTGCTATGGCAAGTCCAGTCTGTCCTTTAAGGTCTCCCTGCCCATATGCCATTAGGGACTGTCAGGCTTTTAGTAGCTGGGCTTTTGCCCATGTGTCTGGTCTTCCCCAGTCTGGCTGCGAGGTCTAACAGCAGGAACCCCCTCTTCCGTTCACAGGATGTGGCAGAAGAAGCATCCAACAAAAACGGCAGCTGATGAACGACTCCAGAGACGGACACCACAATTGAGAGGGCAGACCCGCTCGCCCCAAAGTGAGGCATCAGTACCACAGGTGGCAAGGCCCACTTCCAGATGCTGCTAGGTCACCAGTGACCTCCAGGTCCCTAAATCCAATGGGCATCCTAAGCCGGCCTCTCGCATTTCTCCCAGTGGCTCCACATAGCCTTTGAAATAAAGGACAAACCTGTGCCATGGTCCCAAGGCCCTGCATATCCACCAACTTCTGCGACACCTCTTTCCCTCCTGTGTTCTGCATTCCCGCCATGGCTGCTTTCCTTTCCCCCAAAACACCTGATCTCAGGACATTCGTACACTCTCTTTCCTCTACTTGAAACACTTTCCTCCTCCTCCCCCAATCTCTTTGTCTGGTGAACTCCTAGTCACTCCTTCAGATCTCAGTTCAAATGTCACTTGCTCAGGGAAGTCTTCTCGGACCTCCACAATGCCCCAGTGCTTTGCCTTCCAAGCGATAATCACAGTTGGTAATGATGTATTTGCCTAACTTTGTGAATAACGCCTCCCCCACTATATTGTAAGCTCCAAGCCAGCTAGGATCATGCCAGTTTGCTCACCTTTGCATCCCCAGAGTCCGGTACAGTGTCAGCACATAATACGCCTTCAAGAAACACTCGCTGCAAAACCGAATAAAGAATAGCTGTTTTTCCTGAGCACACACTATGCCTGAGGCACAGTTAGGCGCTTTATATGGCCTATATCTCATTTTCTTCTCATTAACAATGAGATGGAGGTTATGTAAGTATCGTGTCTATTTCACAGCCAAGACAATGAAAGCTCAAAGAGGTCAAATGTTATATGACTTGTCCAAGAACACCCAGTGAGCACTAAGTAGGGGGCAGGGACTCAACTACTGTTCCTAATCATCAGAGCGGCAGGCTGTGTAAGGAACAAGGCCTGGATTCCCAGCCCGAAGACTGGTGTTGGAGACCCGCCAATGGATAATTCCTAAGTTTCTGCTTCCCTGTCTGTAAAATGGGAGCATGAAGTCCTGCCCACGCGCAAAGCGCTTAGAGACTTTCCTTATTATATGCCTATATTAAAACCCACAAAGTCCTGGCTCTGACCGAGGTCTCCCCCTCTTCAACCTCCTCTCCTCTGCATCCTCAGCCACTAGCCACACTGGTAAAGAGGCGTGGGAACTGACCGCCACCGGCGTCGGGGGTGTGCATCCTCCCACCCGGCCTCGCCGCATCCCAGATCCAGAACAGCTGGGGTAGGGTGGAGGAGGTCAGGGGTTACCGAACTTGGGTCACGTGGTCAGAGAAGGGGGCGGGCCCCCAGCGGAGCCGGCGCTAAGACCAGTCAGTGCGGGGCCTACCGACGGAGAGTCCTTAGGTCTGCGAGGGTCTGCTCACCTGAAGGCTCCCCGGGCGGCAAAGGCGGCTACCCAAACGGCAGTGGCGGCGACGGCAGCTCCCACTCACCCTGCTCACCCTAATTCCCTCTCTCTGAGCCCAGGCCCCGCCCTCCAGGAGCACAGCCAATCGGCGAGCGTCCTGCAAAGTTCCCGCCCACCCGCAGGCTTCCCGCCTCCCCATTGGCCTCTGGTAAGGGACTGTAAAAGAATCTGGGCGCAAGGGGTCACGTGAGGCTGCAGAGTCGCGCTTCTTAAAGCAACAGCTCTTCCGACTTTTGAGAGTAGGTATGTATGGTTTTGTGAATGTTTTTTGTTTTGTTTATTTTTGAGAGACACACACACACACACACACACAGACTGTGAGCAAGGGAGGAGCAAAGAGAGGGAGACACAGAATCTGAAACAGGCTTCAGGCACAGAGCCGGATGCTGAGCTCGAACTCATGAATTGTGAGATCGTGACCTGAGCTGAAGTCAGACGGTTAACAGACTGAGCCACCCAGGCGCCTCTTGGGTATGTTTTAAAAGCATATTGTCAAGGAAGGTGTCCCCATTCCTTCCATCTTGTCTACACTTGAGTTTCCGAGTATTTCCACTTACATGACTGCAGCGAAGCTTTAAACTTTGGTGTGTAAACTAGTTTTCTTGCCTGCTTGGTGGGGCTTAACATACCTCTCCAACATCACCTGCAGGATCGATGAGGCTCCCAGTGGGTATTCTCTTCGGGCAGAAGAAGAGTCTTCTCAATGGCCAAACTCACGTGCAAGCTACGGACTCCAGGACTGTGCTCATTCTGGCACCCTTCCTCAATAAGCAGCTATAACCCCTCACCTGCCTCGAAGACTTCCTTGACCACTTACTGCGCACATGCTTTCCCAAACTTGGGCAGCTCTCAATTCAGAACCAAGTGGGTTTCGTGAGTTACGGATAGTATTTGGAGTCACACCAACCTGGGTTCGAATGCTACTACCGCTTTGGGGCAAATTACCTAACCGTTATTTCCGCCCAAGTACAAAATGGGGTAATGATACTCACTTCACACGGTTACTGTACATTAACTGAGATAACGTCTGTGAAAGCACTTGGCAGAGTTGTGGTTGAACCTTCTTTTACACATCAGGAGGCAGACAGTGAATTCCTTTATGTTCATTCAAAATGAGGTAGTTTGCATTGGGCTATTCATTATAGAAAGGGGTTTTCTGCGGAGGAGCGCGAATGTACACATCCTCGCCCTTCCTCCCTCTCAGGGTAAGATGCTGCAGCCTCTAAAAAAAAATCCTCCCAGGCTTGAGCTGGGAAAGCCAGATGGATGTGGCTGGGGTTGCCATGGCAACTCCCCCCAACGGGACTGTGACCCTGCTGAGTCTCTTCCAGTTATAGTCAGTATGGCATTTGGAGTAGTTTCAGTACTGTGCTTGAACACTGGAGTGTCTGCCCACCTCTGCATAAAGGGTAGGGACAGGCAGGGGCTCCACCACCATCATGAGCCTGAGATCAGCTCAACAGGATCCGGGTCGCTGACAGCTCTCCTTGCTGAGGTGTTAGTCTGGACAGCCATTGGCAAGCTCAGAGGTGTGACACAATGACAGAAGGCCCAGGGGCCTGCGGGATATAGTAAAGCTAATTCCAGCACTCTGAGGCCCATTTGCCCACAGACTCAAGTGGAGACAGGGGCCAGGGAAAGCAGTAGTGAGACCCACATGACCACGGATAGGAGAGAGGTGGGACCCACTCACTCCCCAGCCACCAAGTGCCTGGGAAAAAGAGCTAGGATGGCTTTGGAGGCAGATTGCCAAGTTTAAAAAAAAAAAAAAAGCTCCACCACTCACTAGCTGTGTACCCTTGGCATTACACTTCATCTCTCTAATCTGTTTTAGCAGCTGTCAAGTAGACCAGCAGAATCTACTTCGTGGAACTGTTGTGAAAAATGTGTGTAAAAAATTTAGCATCCGGGGGCGCCTGGGTGGCTCAGTCAGTTCAGCATACGACTTTGGCTCAGGTCATGATCTGTTTGTGGGTTCGAGCCCTGCGTCGGGCTCTGTGCTGACAGCTCGGATCCTGGAGCCTGCTTCAGATTCTGTCTCCCTCTCTCTCTGACCCTCCCCTGCTCAGTCTCTCTCTCAGAAATAAATAAAAAACATTAAAAAAAAAAAAGATTTAGCATCCAGCACCTGAGTGGCTCAGTCAGTTAAGTGGTCAACTTCAGCTTAGGTCATGATCTCAGTGTGAGTTCAAGCCCTGCATCGGGCTCTCTGCTGTCAGGGCAGAACTTGCTCCGGATCTTCTCTCTCCCTCTCCCTGCCCATACCCTGCTCAAGTGCTCTCTAAAATAAAATAAATGTTTATTTTTAAAAATGTTCTCTTGGGGCGCCTGGGTGGCTTAGTCGGTTAAGCGTCCGACTTTAGCTTAGGTCATGATCTCGCGGTTCGTGGGTTCGAGCCCCGCATCGGGCTCTGTGCTGACTGCCAGCTCGGAGCCTGGAGCCTGTTTCAGTCTGTGACTCCCTCTCACTCTGACCCTCCCCTGCTCACGCTGTCTCTCTCTCTCTCTCCTAGAAATAAATAAAACATTTTTAAAAAATTAAAAAAATAATAAAAATAAAATAAAATAAAAATGTTCTCTTTACTTTTGAGAGAGCACAAGTGGGAGAAGGGCAGAGAGAGGGGGACAGAGGATCCAAAGCAGGCTCCGTGCTGACAGCAGTGAGCCCGATGTGGGGCTCGAACTCACGAATGGCAAGATCATGATCTGAGCCAAAGTTGGATGTTAAACCAACTGAGCCACTCAGGCGCCCCCCCCAAAAAAAATTTTTTTTTAATTAGCATTACCAGGCAGATATTCCTGTTACCTGTGACCGTTTTAAGAAGTCGTTAAGTTTTGGTTACAAACCTTAAAAAGAGGCCCGGAGACCATCTCCAGCCCCGCAGCACTTAATCCCCTCCCTACGCAATGCACACCTCCCTGGTGGGTGCCACACCCCACATCCTCGCCAGCACCCACATGGTCATGTTCCACAGGCTGCTTCTGTCCACCAGTCGTGTACTTGTAGGCCTAGCGTTCCTTCCAGATTATCCCCAACACAATTAACAGATGAGTGGTTCCATCTGAGAACTTGGGAAGAATTTTACTCCGTGAGACACATGCTGTTTACAGCCGAGGGGAAATCCCTACAGCCTGAGCAATCAACTCACCGTATACTGAAATGGTAACACAACTTCAACGTGGTTTCCATGGGGAAATTCATTGCTAATCCAGCACCCTCTCCCAGATTTAACAAGCTTGGAAAACCTAGCCCAGTGCCGAGATCTGGAGATACAAAAACGAGGGACGTATGCGAAGCTACGATGATCTCAACTGAAATTTTACGTGATTAAAAAAAAAAAAAATGAGGGGGTGCCTGGCCAGGTCAGTTGGTACAGCACGTGACTCTTGATCTTGGGGTCAGGAGTTCGAGGCTCAGTCAGTTAAGCATCCGACTTCAGCTCAGGTCATGATCTCACGGCTTGTGGGTTCAAGCCTCACATCGGGCTCTGTGCTGACAGAGCCTGGAGCCTGCTTCAGATTCTGTGTCTGTCTCTCTCTCTGCCCTCCCCCATTCACGTTTTGTCTCTCTCAAAAGTAAACATTAAAAATGTTTTAAAAAACTATAGATTGTAGGATGTTTAGTGGCATCCCTGGCCTCTACCCACTAAAAGGCAGTACCATCCAGGACCCAGTTGTCACAACCGTAGATGTCATTGCCACATGCCCCCCTGAAGTAAAAACCACCCCGGCTGCTAACCACTGTGTTACATGCATTGTATCATAATTATAGGGGCGCCTGAGGCGCTCAGTCAGTTAAGCCTCTGACTCTTTTTTTAATGTTTTTTATTTATTTCTATGAGAGAGAGAGAGAGAGAGAGACAGCGTGAGCAGGGAAGGGTCAGAGAGAGAGGGAGTCACAGACTCCGAAACAGGCTCCAGGCTCTGAGCTGGCAGTCAGCACAGAGCCCGACGCGGGGCTCGAACCCACGAACCCTGAGATCATGACCTAAGTGAAAGTCGGACGGTTCACCGACTAAGCCACCCAGGCGCCCCAGTTAAGCCTCTGACTCTTGATCTCAGGGTTGGTGAGTTCAAGCCTTGAGTTGGGCTCTGTGCTGGGTGTGAAGCTTACTTTAAAAAAAAAAGAATTGATGGAGATTTGCTAGATTAGCAGGCAGCAAGCCAAAGGGCTGGGAGAGGGCATTCCAAGGCAGACAAAGGATATTACCAAAGCAGAGTGTGAGCGTACCGTGAGGGAGGGTAGCGTGTTTAGTCTTACAGGCATTTCATGGAGTGCTGCCGGGTTACCCTGCTGACAGCTTGAGGCCTTCCACATCTGTGGTTCAGTTTTGTGACTGATTGGCAAGTAAAGGCTTCTGTTGTTTGTGACTCATCCCAGGAGGGACTGGGTTGGGACGTCTGTGTCATTACTGACCTCTTGTTCCCCACCCCCCACCCACGATCTCCTCTCCCCAAGTTCCCAGCTTTACCCTTGGTTAGTTTCAAGGGTGCGGGAAGAGCAAATACTCTAAAACCAGACTGGAACTAGGAGCGGCTCTCAGGACAGTATCACGTGCGGGAACCTAGTGCCTTCCCTTCAATGAGGTCAACGTTAGCCCTCTGCAGAAGGGTCAGTTGGGTCACCTGGGTAGCTGAGGCTAGTTGAGGCATCAGGCCACCAAAAGAGAGGCTGGCAAGCAACTGTTCCCCAGCCTTTTCTAAAAAAGAGTTGTTCTGACCGAAGAAAGGAGCTAACGCTTTCATGAGAACAAAGACTTTTATGGTTAGAATGCAGTGTCAAAACTCAGGAGTGGATGCTAGACAGCAAGAGGAACCAGATGTTTTCTGGGGACAAGGAACCTTCTTTGCCTCCCCACAGCGGCTGGGCTGGGCCTCTGGACAACGCAGAGAGTGTGACAGTCACATCTCCTAGATAAGGACCAAACAAAGCAGCGCACCCCGGTGCTCAGCTCACAAGCCCTGCAAGGACAGGAAAAGCGCATCAGTTAGGCTCACAGCTTGGGGGCAGCCATCACTATGGACTTCCCATCCCCCAGGGCACATGTCCTGCATCTTCCAAGCAGACAACACAAGAGTTCCTTTCCTCTGTGACCCAGACATTAAGTCCCACATCCACCCCCCGCCTCCATACACGCCTTCTCCAGGCAACAGCCCTGGACGTGTGATCGGGCACTCACCCAAGTAATCGTCCATCAGGGAGCCAATAGCAAACTGCAGGAGGGACGGTGAAAAGGACATAAAGTCTTAGCAACCACAGAACCATCCTCTGACCCCCAGCCCCAGGCCTTCTGCCCACCCACCCCCTCTTCCTGGCAGAAGAGAGCACAACGTCCCCAGGAATTCTGGGTGGTAAGAAATCAACAGCTCCCGGCTCTGCCTGGTACAGGCGGGAAGACCGGTAAGAGACTCACAATGTCATTCTTGTCCACTCGGGTCCCCACGATCTTCAAGCGGATCTCATCATCCTGCTGAATCACAATGTCCTGGGGAAGACGAACAGTATACACAGCTACCCCTCACACCGAAATCCCTGGGAGGGCTCATTCTTCCTCTCACTGACTTCCTCCCTACTCACCTCATCCATGGTCTTGTAACATGGTGGGTTGGAGTTAGGATCAAACTCCATCTCTGACGGGATGGACTGAAAGGAAAGCAAGACTGGGTTAGCGCTTTACATGGGTACCTTCCAGACATGGTCATGACGGGACTCTCTCCTCCTTAGCACGCCCAGCAGGCCCAGACTTACATGCCGAGAGATGAAGCAGGACATAGGTCCAATTTCTGTGAAGAGGCCAACCTATAAGACAATGAATGATGTTGTTTTTTCTTTTATCTCCTGTGTCTTCTAAGCCTCCCATCTTTGACTGATTCCTAATATTCTTCATGTCCTGAGACCTCTCTGGATTGTATCATTTGTTTTCATGTCTCTCTTCTGTCAAGCTTTCACTTTATTTTTATTTATTTTTTTAAATTTCTGAGAGAGAGACAGCATGAGCAGGGGAGGGTCAGAGAGAGAGGGCGACACAGAATCTGAAACAGGCTCCAGGCTCTGAGCTGGCTGTCAACACAGAGCCCGACGCGGGGCTTGAACCTACGAACTGTGAGATCATGACCAAGCCAAAGTCAGATGCTTAACTGACTGAGCCATCCAGGTGCCCTCACTTTAATTTCATTTATTTTGCAAGAGAGAGAGAGAAGAAGGGAGGGATAGAGAATCCCAAGAAGGCTCCATGCTGTCAGCACAGAGCCCAACACCAGGCTTAAACTATGAACCCTGAGATCATGACTTGAGCCCAAATCAAGGGTCAGGCGCTTAACTGAGCCACCGAGGCACCCCTCAAGCTTTCATGTTAAGTTAAGCAAATATAGTGCAGTGAAGAGCCAAGGCCTGGGACTTGTCAGGCCACAATTTGAACACTTGTTGATCACATGACCTTGGCCAGTAGACTTAACGTCTCCAAGCTTACGGTTCTATAAAAAAGGGGTGTGGCACCTGGGTGGCTCAGTAGAGTAGGTTAAGCATTCGACTCTTGATTTCAGCTCTGGTCATCATCTTGTGGTTCATGGGTTTGAGCCGCACATCAGGCTCTGCGCTGCCAGCACGGAGCCTGCTTTGGATCCTGTCTCCCTTGCTCTCTGCCCCTCCCTCCCTTCTCTCTCAAAAATAAACACTTGAAGTAAATACATCAATAAAACAAAAATGGATAGAAGCACCCTCCTCAGTCATCGTGAGGTTTTGCACGTCACCCGACCCACAGTGAGTACTCCGCGAATACAGGCTGCTATTTCATGCTGACTTACACGACCCCGAGGAAGACAGCACGAGATCACTGTGCCATTTAACAGGTGCAGCAACTGAAGCACAAACTGGCTCAGCCCAGGACAGAGTTAGCGAGAGGAGTCAGGACCAATCTCACATCTTTAGAGCGACCACCCAACTGCCTCCACTATATATGGTCTCACCTTGTTGACTTGAGTGACAACAGCATCCACAACCTCCCCTTTAAAGGGCCGGAAGACAATGGCCTTGTACTTAACTGGGTAAAGGACAAAGCCTCGGCCTGGCTGGATCACACCAGCACCAATATTGTCAATGGTGGTGACGGCAATCACAAAGCCATACCTACAAGGAGGATGAGACAAAGACAGGCACTGGGTGTGTAAGAGCCTCTAAAACCATCTGCTACAAGTCAGTGAGCCTGGGGGTTGGAGAACAGCACAAAGGGAAGTAGAGGACACCCCGGCCCCAGAACTGAATGACTACCAGAAGGCAGGATACCGATCAGTATCCAAAATGCCAAACGCTGCTCTCATAAATAATTTCACAATAAGTGTTCGAGAAGGCTGCAGTCTTGAGCTAAGAGACCTCAATCTTTGGGATGCCTTAAAATCACCTAAGAGGAACTTCTTAAAACACACATTCCCAGGCCTGTCCCCAGTCTTGATTCTGTAGGGATGAGAAAAGGCTCAGGAACTTGCATGTGGTTATTCTGATGAGGGAGGACCAAGTACTCCATAGCCCTGGGCTCACCCCAGCTCATTCATCACTGTGTGAGAGGCCCTTATGTGGAGAGCCCAGAGATGTGCCAGGCCAGGTCCCTGGTCGTGTGGGAGAGAGAAAACCCAGCAGAACCACAGACGTACAGACAGGGGGACAATGATTAGGCTGTGCGTTCCGTGAGGGCTGGCTTCTATCTCGTTCACTGCACTGTTCCCAGGGCCCAACACGCAACCAGGCAGACAGCAGGGGCTTTAGAAACGTTTGCGGAGTAAATGAATGACCAATCTCAACCGATGAAAGAAGCTTCGTGATCAGGTTTTGCAGAGGGCGCCAGGGGAATGGTAAGCAAGGAAGCAACTGACTGCCTGGGGTGCCTGAGAGGATGAGAGGCTTCCCCAGGGTAGGGGGCAGGCCCCCGCAGGATGAGTAGGAGCTGGGGAGAGGTTGCAAGCATCGGGCGCCACTCACTTGCCGGTGCAGGTCCCCTCCACCTCGGTGAAGAGCTTCTGTTTTACCGTGTTGAGCAGGTTGGGGCCGAAGTAGCGCGGGTGCAGCAGGATCTCGTGCTCCAGGGAGATCTGCGGGGAAAGCGCGATGGAGACTGAGCAAGGCGCGGCAGCGACACGGGGCGAGGAACCGCCTTCCGTCCCTGCGCTACGTATCGCTCCTCCTCTCGACCCTGCCCTTGCCGCCACCCCGTGCTCTGCTCACGTGGTAGAACATCTTCCCACGGGCAACCGGACAGCAGCCGCATCCACTCCGGTCAGGACAGCGGTGCCTCCAGACTAAACGGAAACACACACCGCCGCCCAACTCTGCTTCCGGGCCGGCCCCCCGCGAAGTGGGCGGGATCTGCCCCCTCCGCGGACCCAATTGGGCATCGCTGTCGTGGGCGGGAAACCCGCGAGGCCCCGCCTCTTCCTCCCCGCCCGCCCGCAGTCAAACGGCCGGATTCCCGTAAACGGTCTGGCCCAATCAATGCTTTTAAACGGAATTAGCTAGCTAATAAGAGATAACATAAATAAAGCGTTTTAGCAGAGTGCATTCGTATAGCAAATTTTGGAAGACCGGTTTCACATAGTAAGCCTAGTAAGTAGCTGTTGTCATCTCATTTAATCCATACAGCAACGCCACCAGGCAAGCTTTACTGTCCCCATTGACAGACGAGGTTCCAGGCTCAGAGGATGGAGGTCATTTCAGGGTCACTCGGGACCAGGATTCAAATTAGGATGGCTGACCCTAACACTTGCATATTCGAGCGTTCTAGATTTGCATGCAGCCATTCGTTCAACGAACATTAACGGAGGGGAGCACCCACTCCACGCTGGCAGGTCGCTTGGAGATGAAGCAGCCAAAATCAGAGCCCAGAAGGCAGCGCTCTCTCCCGATGTGAAAACCCAGGTCACTGCACTCCTCCTTCCCATTCCCTCATTCCTTCCAACACAGACACACACACACACAGAGCTTAGAGAATTGGTGAGCCCTTGTGTATGCCTTCAACTCTGCCCACGTTTTTGTAGACAGTCCCTTGATTAAACTCACCTCAATTAACCAGAGTGAGCACACAATCTGTTCTCTGCTGAGACCCTGACTCAAAGAAGGTCCATACAGAAAGAGGCAGAAACCATGAGCCACAGACCCATGAGGAAGGCACAGCAAGGGCAGTGGATTCTAGTGCCAGGACAGTCCTTGGGGTCTTGAGCAAACTCCTTGCTGCTTGAATAAGTTTTTATATGTTGTAAATAAAAGAACCTGACCTACTCTCCTGCAAGAATAAAGACATCTTGGGGTGCCTGGGTGGCTTAGTTGGTTAAGCGTCCGACTTTCGCTTAGGTCATGATCTCACGGTTCGTGGGTTCGAGCCCCGCGTCAGGCTCTGTGCTGACTGCCAGCTCAGAGCCTGGAGCCTGTTTCAGTCTGTGACTCCCTCTCTGACCCTCCCCTGCTCACGCTGTCTCTCTGTCTCCTAGAAATAAATAAACATTTAAAAAAAAAAAAAAGAATAAAGACATCCTGCTTCCTCAGACCTGTCACACACCAGGTCCCATTGACACTGCCCATTTCCCAGAATGGTTGAACCCACCAGTCAGCTACTTAGACTCCATGCAGATCCCCATTGCCCATAATTACACAAGGAAGCAGGTGAATGGGCCTCAGGAGTCCTGACTTCCTCCTCTCTCCTATTTTCCAGCCAGCCTCCCCTAAGGACAGTGGTGTGCCGGAAACAGCTACAAGAGCCTTTTTTTTTTTTTAAGTATTCTCTACACCCAACATGGGGCTGGAACTTACCACCCCAAGACTGAGTCCCATGCTTTACCATCTGAGCCAGCCAGGTGCTAATGGTTAATATTTCAGAAAACTTGCCAGTTTTTATATATAGCCTTTATTAAACATTTAATGAAAAAAATCAATGATGTTTATTATTATAACCCACAATTAAATGAATTATACTAAAAAAGAAACAAAGGCAGAGGTATAGATGAAACAAGTTTGGGAATATATTGATAAGTGTTGAAGCCAGATGATAGTGGTTTCTTATATATATTTTTTACTACTTTTGTGTGTTTGACATCGTCCAAATAAAAAGTTAGAAAAGAGAACACAGTACGCCTGGGTGCCTCAGTCAGTTCAGCATCTGATCCTTGATTTCGGCTCAGGTCATGATCTCTGGGTTCGTAGGTTTCAGCCCCGCATAGGGCTCCATGCTCACACTGTAGGAGCCTGCTTAGGATTCTTTCTCTCTCCCTCTGTCTCTGCCCCTCTCCCACTGACCCTCGCTCTCTCTTAAAAAAAAAAATAAACTTTAACAAGAAGTTAGAAAAAAAGCAAAGGTAATTGTCATACTGTAGCGTGTAAGAAGAAAAACATGGTCTTTTCTGTTCCTGGCACAGAGCTCCTAAAACACTTTTCCTAAAGGGTAAAAGTGAGAAAGGTGTCTCTGTATTCATAAGAAACCCTTTTCAATCACACCTCAGTTTATGTTAATGAGGTGACTTTGGAAAATCACCTAATACCAGGGGCCGGCTGCGGGGGGCGGGGAATCAATCTCCTGATTGGAGGGTTGGAACTTTCTGTCTCAACCCCCTGACCTCCAAGGAAGGGAGAGGAGCTGGAGATTGAATCTTTGGCCTATGGACAATGATTTAATCCAATGTGTGTGTACACGTTTGCGCATGTAATGAGGCCTCCCTAAAACCCGAAAGGGAGGGGTTTCTGAGATCTGGGTTGGTGAACACCTGGAGATATGGGGAGAGTAGCACTCTAAGAGAGAGCACAGAAGTCCCAATCCCTTTTCCATACCTTGCCCTATGCATCTCTCCCACCCAGCTGTTCCTGAGGGTTACATCCTTTTATAATAAAGCAGTAATCTAGTAAGTGAAATGTGTCTTTGAGTTCTGTGAATCACTCTAGCAATTAACCAAACCCAAAAAGGTGAGTAGGGAAAGGGTTAACAGTAGGCAGGCTGGATGAGGGACCCTAAGAGAGGCTGATTGCAGCTGTGAGGGATCCACCCAGGACCTCCCCATCCACACCCACTCCCCTCTGGCCCTAGACTTCAAGGCTCACCAAAGTGGCCCTCAGCCCTCCTACTCCTGATAATGTCCACAGCGCCCCCATTCGGCCCCTGGCTGTACATGTGGGTGGGACTGGTGGGGTGCTATAGCTTTGGGCAGGTTTTGGGGGGAAAGGATAAAGGCATTCCAGACCTGCCCTTGCTAGGTGTCATGAATGGAGTCTCACAAAGTGTTATCTAGTTCCTGATCAAGTCCCAATAAAAAAATCAGAAACAAAAATCCTTCCCGACAACCCAGTCACCATCCCTCTCACTCTTGAGAGCTTTGTATTTTCCCTCAAAAAACCCTATCACTTTGCTCACTCTCTGCTGTCTGCGAGATTCCATTTTTCAATATGGGACAAGGACCCGTGTCTCTGCAACCCACCTGTACCAAAAGGGGTCTTTGGAACCTCCAATCTATAGCCAGTAAGATGAGAGCATAGGTGCCAATCTAGACTTTCTTTTGTGTTTTTTTTTAAATTTTTTAATGTTTTTTATTTATTTCTGAAGGAGAGAGAGAGAGAGAGAGACAGCATGAGCAGGGGAGGGTCAGAGAGAGAGGGAGATACAGAATCTGAAACAGGCTCCAGGCTCTGAGCTAGCTGTCAGCACAGAGCCCGATGCGGGGCTTGAACCCGTGAACTGTGAGATCATGACCTGAGCTGAAGTCTGACGTTCAGCCTCAACCAACTGAGCCACCCAGGTGCCCCAACCTAGACTTTCAATTGGCATCTAAAGTGGCAAGAGGGGAGGGAGCATTCTTATAAGACTGAACTCTTAATCTGTAGAACTTGATACTATCCCCAAGTAGATAGAATTAAATTGAGTTGTAGGACACTCAGCCTGATGTCCAAGAATTACTTGATTGGGGGGGGGGGGGGACACATTGTAACTATAGTTAGAATTGTTGGCAGATACTTAAAACTAGGAGCACTTGGGTGGCTCAGTCCGTTAAGTGTCCAACTTTGGCTCAGGTCATGATCATGAGCTTGAGATGTGTAAGTTCAACCCTGCATCAGTGCAGCGCCTGCTTGGGATTCTCTCTCTCTTCCCCTCTCTCCCTGCCCCTCCCTCACTTGGTGCTCTCTCTCAAAATAAAAGCTTAATTTTTTTTTTAATTTTTAAGCTTATTTACTTTTTTAGAGACAGAGCAAGCAGGGGAGGGAAGTGGGTGGGGAAAAGAATCCCAAGCAGGCTCCTTGCTGACAGTGCAGAGCCCTATATGGGGCTTGAACTCACGAACCATGAGATCATGACTGATGAGGGAGCATGGGGCAAGCCGAGGGTAAAGTGCAGGCTAACAGCACCCTCCCTACACCCTGTGGGATACAAGTGATATTCCTTGGATATTCCCCGACGTCTCCAAAACAGGAAAGGATTAAAAAAGCAAATGGTTAAACTGGATAAGAGTCTTCACCAGTTTACCAGAAAAAGGCAATCCCATCAACAGCCTAAAGTCCAGGAACTCCCTACTGTCTTAACGTTAATGCGTTGCTAAAAGGAAAAACAATCTTAGCTTGACAATAGCTAGGCCTCCAGTAAATCTTTAAAATGTGAAAATCTCTTTTACTCTCAACTTTATCTCTCCCAACTCCATAAAAGGTCACCCCCCTATACTTACAGTGCAGCTCTTCCTGCCCACAGGCCCTGTCCCTGTGCTTTAATAAAACCACCTTTTTGCACCAAAGACATCTTCAAAAATTCTTCCTTGGTTGTTGGCTCAAGGGTCCATGAACTCCCCCTATCACCCCAAAACTTCATCAATGACCTGAGTCGAGATCAAAAGTCAGCTGCTCAACTGATTGTCACCCAGGCACCCCTAAATAAGAACTTTTTTTAAAAAAGGTCCTTACCCTCTATTTTTTTTAAATGTCTATTTACTTTTGAGAGAGCGAGACAGAGAAATAGTGTGAGATGGGGGAGGGGCAGAGAGGGAAATGCAAAATCCGAAGCTGGCTCCAAGCTAGAGCTCACAAACTGTGAGATCATGACCTGAGTCAAAGTCGGATGCTTAACAGGCTGAGCCACCAAGGCATCAAGGTCCTAACCCTCTTTAAAAAGAAATAGATACTTAAAACTCACCACTTCCTGGGGTGTCTGGCTGGTTCAGTTGGTAGAGCATGTGACTCTTGATCTCAGGGTTGTGACTTTGAGCCTCATGTTGGGTATAGAGATTTCTTTAAAAATTTAAATTAAAAAAAGAGTCTTAAAAAAACAACAACGCATCTCTTCCTCATTATTTTACCACAGTTTACTATTATCAATGCTCTTGACTTACTGTGTTTGTGTGGTATGGTAAAATATTAAATCATAATTGCACAAACAACTATAAGAATTCCAGTTGTGGGGCACCTGGATGGCTCAGTCAGTTGGGCCTTCCGACTTCAGCTGGGGTCATGATCTCACACTTTATGGATTCGAGCCCCGCGTTGGGCTCTGTGCTGACAGCTAGCTCCGAGCCTGGAGCCTGCTTCTGATTCTGTGTCTCCCTCTCTCTCTGACCCTCCCCTGCTCACACTGTCTCTCTCTCTCTCTCTCTCTCTCAGAAATAAATAAAACATTAAAAATAATTTTTAAAAAATTCCAGTTGCTCTGATATCCTCACCAGCACTTGGTATTGTCAACAGGCTTTGTTTATTTAGCCGTTCTGGTAACTGTGTAGTAGGATCTCACTGTGGTTTTAATTTCCATTTCCCTAATGACTAATGATGTTCAACATCTTTTTATGTGCTTACTTGCCAAGAGTGATGGATTCAAAACTCAAGTCTAATCATGTCACTCCCTTTCTTAGAACCCATAAAAGAGGGCTTTGGCTGCTTCCATTTTGACCTCAAACTTTCTAGTTGGCTTCTTCATTTCAGCTTGACTTTGGGCTCCAGTGAAAGACCCTGAGGCAAAGCATCCATTGAAGGACTCCAAAATGACCCCTTCAAGCAATAAGTACTGTCCTGATCCAGCAAAACCCCCACCCATGATTGACTCCAAGACAGTGATCCATTGGATCTTCACTGCCTACCTGCATGTACCCACCCACCTTTGTCCTGAAATTTCCTTATATAAACACGGGAGTGTTTTCCACACTTGGAGATAGTCTTTAAGATGCTAATCCACTGTCTTCCCAGATGGTGGCCTCACTGAAATAAACTCCTTTCTTGTTTCCCTACCACAAGTTTATCTGCCTTTTGGTTTTGTCACCAATGAGTGGCTGTGTCCCTGCACCCTGTCTACACATCTATGTTGCATCAGTGAGGAAGTCTGTAGCACTAAATGGCGCTCTGCAAATACTGGAGTTTTAAAAATATGGATTGATTCAACCTCATCTCATAATGAACCTATTTCTATCTCTCAGGGCTCCCCAGGCATGTGTTGGCCGTGACAAATTTTCCCTGAGCCCTGATCCCTTTGTGTCCAAACCTTCAGGATCAGAGATAAGCTAAGATAGAAAGAGAAAAGAGCAATAGAGAACAATCAGCTGTATTAAGATTTGGCATACAAAAAAAAGTCTATTGGACGATTGTTTCAGTTACCTTTTGCTATCTCTTTTTAGAGAGGAGCCCTATGTTGATGTCTGTCACCTGTTTCCTAAAAACAAACACAAGAACCAATCTCTAAGCAAGGATCATCCATCTCAGCTGCCCTTTCTTCCTGGTTCTTGGACCTTCCTTCTGTGCCACAACCCTGAGATCAAGACCTGAGGTGAGATCAAGCATTGGACATTTAACCAACTCAGTCACCTAGGCGCCCCAGGCATATAGCTTACTTAAGAAAAAAAAAAAAAGATAATCTAGGTCCAGGATGCATGGCAATACCCCAGTGTGGCAAGCATTACATCTTTGTGCCCAAACTCTGACTCACCTTCAGTTTGATTTCTTCTGAACCTGTGGCAACAGGATTGCTTAAGCTTCCCAGTCTATATTCCTTACTACTTAGTAACTCCAGCAGCCCTCTACTATACAAAGGGTAATCCCTTTAGTCCCTTGGTTTTAAATAACATCTATATGCTGATAACATCTCAAACATGTATCTCTAACCCCAACATCCCCCGTGATCTTTAGGCTCACAAGTCTACTTAAAGGGTAAGAAGCAGAACTCTCAATTTCCCATTGTCCCCCTCTCCTCTAGGGAAATGGTTCTGTCAGCCACACTGTTGCTCATGCCAAAATTCTAGCTATCCTTCTTTACTTTTTCCCTTAATTTCTTTCTTCTTTCTTTCTTTCTTTCTTTCTTTCTTTCTTTCTTTCTTTCTTTCTTTCTTTCTTTCTTTCTTTTCTTCTTTCATTATTTTTCCTTCTTTTCTTCTTTCTTTTCTTTTTCTTTCTTTCTTTCTTAGAGAGAGAGAGAGAGGGTGTGTGTGTGTGTGTGTGTGTGTGTGTAAGCAGGGGAGAGGGGCAGAGAGAATCTTAAGCAGGCTCCATGCCCAGTGCAGAGCCCAATGCAGGGCTCAATTCAGGGCTCAACAAGGGGGCTTGATCCCATGACCGTGAGATGATGACCTGTGCCAAAATCAAAAGAGTCCAAGGCTTGGGGCACCTGGGTGGCTCAGTCGGTTAACAGTCTGACTTTGGCTCAGGTCATGATCTCATGGTTTGTGGGTTCGAGCCCTGCGTTGGGCCCTGTGCTGACAGCTGGCTCAGAGCCTGGAGCCTGCTTCAGATTCTGTGTCTCCCTCTCTCCCTGACCCTCTCTTGCTCTCTCTCTCTCTCTCTCAAAAATAAATAAAACATTAAAAAAAAAAAAAGAGTCCAAGGCTTGAGTGACTGAGCACGCAGGTGCCCCCATTCCTTTTTTTTCTTGTCCTTAATTTCCTACCCTCATTTTAGCAAAATGAGGAAACTGGTTTGACCCAGTATTTCTACACCACCACTGTCTTTGTCAAAGCACCATTATCTCCATAGGATCATTTCCATATCTTCCTCCCTGCTCCCACTTTGATCCCCTACTTCACAGAGTAGCCAGGATAAGCCTCTAAAAACTAGAATCATGGGACACCTGGGTGGCTTGGTTGGTTAAGCATTTAAGCATTTGACTCTATCTCATATCAGATCTTGATCTAATGATAGTAAATTCAAGCCCCTCATTGGGCCCTGCACAGGGTGTGAAGCCTACTTAAAAAAGTAGAAAATAAGTGGGGGGGGGGGGAAGGGAAAATAAATGAAAACCAGAATCATATCAGAACACTCCTCTACTTAAAACACATCAGGGGCGCCTGGGTGGCTTAGTCGGTTAAGCGTCCGACTTTAGCTTAGGTCATGATCTCGCGGTTCGTGGGTTCGAGCCCCGCGTCGGGCTCTGTGCTGACTGCCGGCTCGGAGCCTGGAGCCTGTTTCGGAGTCTGTGTCTCCCTCTCTCTCTAAAACCAACACCAGCTCAAGCTGTCTCTCTCTCTCCTAGAAATAAATAAAAATATTTAAAAAAAAACCCCACATCAATGGCTACCCACTACCCTCTGAATAAAATACAAATTTCTCCCCATGGCCAATGGAAATTCCATGCATTCATACCTGTGTGAGGTCAAATTTTCTTCACATAAGCAAAACAAAATCTCATAACAGCTTGAAAGCACAAGCAGATGTGAGAATCCACCTGTCTTGTATTAAGCCAGACATTAAAGAAAATTGGGAAGATATGAAATAATGCACTATTATCCTGTATATATTTTTTGGTTTTGAAAATACAAGTTATTTTTTATAACATGAAAAGTTTGCTCATGTTAGTTTTAATTCCTATACAATATTGTATGGCTTGGAAGAGTCTCTTGAAAACATGGGGGTCTCAAGCTGAGACCAGATTGGCCTACAGGCCTCTAGTACAAGGATGAAAGGCTGATGAATGTCCCTAATTCTGGCTCGATCTCTTTGGAGGGCTTGGCTGCAGAACAAAGGGAAGATGCTTAGTGTGGTGGTTGAAGGGGTGCATAGTAGTTGAAGGGCACTAAGTAACAACCACAGTAACCCTGTCAACACATTGCCCTGGTCAGAGAAGAGGCAGGTATCTTTGCCTCTCAACCTATAGCCCTTTCCTCTGGTTGCCTGAGCATTCTCAAAACATTTCCTCAGAAGTAACCACGCTTTGGGGACAACTGTTTGGCTCAGTTGGTGGAGCATAAGACTCTTGATCTCAGTGTCCTGAGTTCAGCCCCTACGTGGGACATAGAGGCTACTTTAAAAAGCAAAACTAAACTAACCACACTTTTTTCTCCTATCCTGGGAAATTTTAGGGCCTTGAGCCCACTCCCTCCCTTCCAACAGCACCTCTGGCTGCTCCAGACCCAGAGAAGGGCACTCTAATTACTCTCCATTGTAAACTGACTAGAGATCAGGCTAAGGACCCCACGAGAGCATTCGTGCAGCTGCCAGTTCTCAGACACCATCGTTACTGAGCCAGGAGCCTGGAACCATCAGATTGGGGATAGTGAAGCAAAAAGGCATCTTATCATTTTTGAGGGAAGAGGGGACCTTCAAGAGACACCTGCAGTTCACAGAGGCGTAGCTATTGCCCGCCGTTACGGCAGAGCCCGGACAGGAGTCAGGCCCCCTGGGTACTACACCAGTTTGTCGGTTCTCCCTTTCCCGGTTGCCCTGGGCATCACCCTCAGCGGGGTGGCGGGCCGCGCGCCCCGCCCAGAGGGCGTCACGCTCATCTCCATGGAGCCGGTCCCCGCCCTCCTACCGCCTCAGGTAGATGGAGAAGCTCAGCCAATCAAGAGGTCTCTGAGGCAAAGAAGGCGGGACGAGGAGGAAAAGTTTAGGACAGGAGCGCCAGCCAATCCTGAGCCTCGCTGCCTGAGCAACGGCCACCAGCACTCCCTGGCAGACGCCACTCAGAGCGGGGGGATGGCTAGTGGACACTGAGCCAATCCGTGCCGAGGGACGGCTAACTTGAGCCAATTAAAACTGAGAAGGTGGGAAGGGGCGGAGTTCGCCGGTGGCTGCTCGCTGGTGGGTGAAGGATCAGCTTTCTCTGCTAGTTCCCACCCTAGGACTTCTTAGCTCCTGGAATGCGAGAGAGAGAGAGGCTCAGGGGAGTTCCTGGAGTGGGGCTTGGAGGTATCTCCCGGGAAGGCCTGGAAGCAAAAGAGACTCCTAGTTGGAGGAGCTGCTGGAAGCCACCGGGTGGGCATTGAGGAAGCGGGGGCTGGTTCGGAGGCGGGACTTCCGGGGCGTGGCCTTCACGAGCGGGGGCGGGGCCTACGGCTAAGGCTGTGCCGAGGGGGTGGAGCTAAAAGGAGACCACTGGGTGTGACCTAGGAGAAACAAGGGTAGTGGTTTAAGCGGGCGTCTTGGGGTCAGGACGGTGTTGCCAGAGGCTTTGGAGTGGCCAGTGATAGCTCAGGATTGTCGTTAAGGTTGCTGGGGAGGCCACCTGCCCTAACTTACTGTCCTTTCTTCCCAGGGAGCCACTGGTGGGGACCTTTCTAGGGTCCTTTTCTCTCCGTGGGGTGCTATGGAGTTCCCAGAACACAGCCAGCAGCTGCTGCAGAGCCTCCGAGAGCAGCGGTCCCAGGGTTTCCTTTGTGACTGCACCGTGATGGTGGGTAGCACCCAGTTCTTGGCCCATCGGGCTGTGTTGGCCTCCTGCAGCCCATTCTTCCAGCTTTTCTACAAGGAGCGGGAACTGGACAAGAGGGATCTGGTGTGCATCCACAATGAGATTGTCACAGCCCCAGCGTTTGGGCTGCTTCTGGACTTTATGTATGCCGGCCAGCTGGCCCTGAGGGGGGATACCCCCGTGGAGGATGTGCTGGCCGCTGCCAGCTACTTGCACATGAATGACATCGTTAAAGTGTGTAAGCGGCGCCTGCAAGCCCGGGCCCTGGCAGAGGCAGACAGTACCAAGAAGGAGGAGGAAACCAACTCGCAGCCCCCTAGTTTGGAGTTTTTGTCCCACCCTCCCCGCGGCCCCCAGCCTTCGCTGGCATCTGCTGAGACATCAGGCCACTGGGGCAAAGGGGAGTGGAAGGGCCCTGCGGCTCCCTCACCGACCGTCTGCCCTCCAGATGAGCCGCCGGTGTCCGGTGGGGCGGACACAACACAGCCTGGCGTGGAGGTTGACCCCCCACATCTACGGGCCCCCCCTCCCCCAGTGGCTGATGTCTCCCTTGCCAGCCCCAGTAGCTCCACAGAGACCATTCCTGCCAACTACTTCTCTTCTGGCCTTCCAGCAGTTTCAGTGGAGCCGCTGGCTCCCCTCGATGTGGGTACCGAGGGTCTCAGGATGGTGGAAGCCAGGGGTGCTGGAGCGCCGTTGCAAGGCTTCTACCCTCCAGCTCCAGCGGCGGCCCCGGCCCCGGCTCCATCCCAGGCTCCAGCACCAGCGGAGGCTGAGCTGGTCCAGGTGAAAGTCGAAGCTATTGTGATTTCTGATGAGGAGCCCGAGGTGTCAGAGACACCTCAGGGGCCTGAGGGACTCTTCCCACCTGGGGGAGCCCTGTTTGGCGGACAGCCCCCGCAGCCCGAGGCCTTTGAGGAGCCCAGGGCGGCGGGACTGGAGGAGGTGGGGCCCAGTGACCACTTCCTGCCCCCAGATCCTCACCTACCCTACCATTTGCTGCCAGGCCCAGGGCAGTATCACCGAGGACTGGTGACCTCGCCCCTGCCCGCGCCCCCGGCCCTGCACGAGCCACTTTACCTGCCTTCTGAGTACGAAGCGAGCCCGGGAAGTTTTGGAGTTTTTACGGAGGATGTGCCCACTTGCAAGACGTGTGGGAAGACCTTCTCTTGTTCTTACACACTCCGGCGCCACGCCACCGTGCACACACGCGAGCGACCCTACGAGTGCCGCTACTGCCTGCGCAGCTACACGCAGTCAGGGGACTTATACCGCCACATCCGCAAGGCTCACAACGAGGACCTGGCCAAACGCAGCAAACCGGATCCAGAGGCGGGCCCCCTCCTGGGAGTGCAGCCCCTCCAGGGCTCCCCTACCGCAGACAAACAGAACAGCGGTGGTGGAGGGCCACCCAAAGATTTTGTACTGGGCCCCAAGAACTGATGGCGCCAAAGAGCAGAAGCCGAGGCCAGGCCTGCTCTTCCCATCATCAGAGGGCAGCCCAGGGTGGAAGCCTCTCACTTCCCCTGCGGGGGGCGGGGTGGGGAGTGCGGGGAGCAGAAGGGAGCAGAAGGAACGTTGTGCCCAGGCTGAAGATTCCTGTCGCCTGTCCTTTGCCCAGCCAGGCAGCAGGACCCTATGGGGCCTTGCGTCTCAATCAGCTCTTCTCCAAGGGCACTGGGAATTTTGCTGAGGTGTAATCACTTCTCTCCCTGCATCCCGGACCATAAAGCTAGCAGTGAAAGTATCTCTTTGAACTGGTGTTGGCTGGTTTATTCCCCAGACCCGCGTGCCTCCTGATTCTTTCATGACTCTCCTGTGGCTCTTTTAGGAATTCGACATCTGTACCAGGAGTACAGGAGTCGGTCAGGACGCTTCTGAGGGAAAAAGGGAGATGGGCAAAGGGCAACCGTAGACTTGACCTGACTTAGGGGAAGTGTGCTAATTAGGGACTCTTACAGGATGATGGGTTACTGTAGTTGAGCTCCTGTGTCCTGGGCTGTATTGAGGACTTCAGAAAAAATACTCAATTCCCAACAATTTTATGAGGTGTGAGCACCCCTCCCCCACTCCACCCCTCGCTTTCCTTTTTCCACAGACAAGGACACTCGAGACTCAATGCTTATTTTTTTGAGGGAGAGCGAGCGAGCGTGTGCATGGGTGAGAGGGGGGAGGGGCAGAGAGAGAGGGAGACATAGAATCTGAAGCAGGCTCCAGGCTCTGAGCTGTCAGCACAGAGCCCGCTGTGAGGCTCGAACTCATGGACCACGAAGTCATGACCTGAACAGAAGTCAGATACTTGACTGACTGAGCCATCCAGGTGCCCCCACTCGAGACTCAAAAATCAAAGTTAACTTATTCAAGGTCACAGGGCTAGTGAAGGGGCAAGCCAGAATTTGAGTCAGGGCTTCCAATGCCATGCGCATAGCGCTGAGTTGGAACATGGGTGAAGATAATTAACCAACAACTAGTTTTCTCTTTTGTCCTCTTGAGTGTTTGGCTTCGCTCCCTTACCCCATTACCTCTACTTCCAACATAGAAGATCTTTGGCTGACTGTTTCAACAACAGATGCTGTGTTGATTACTTGACATTCTTGCCTGTGGGTCATAATATGAATGAGGTCTCTGAAGATATAGGGAACCAAAAGGCAGAAAGCATGAAGCTCCAGGGTGGTGGGCTTGTGGTATGGACAGGATGGGCACTTGGGAAAAACTAAAAGCGAGAAACTCCAGACAGAATCTTATCATTCCTCTGGTCCAACTCCCTTACCTAGAAAGAATGAGGACAGCCTAGAGAAGTCCGATTCCCCAGCCGTGGTCACACAGGTCGTTGGTTATTGGCAGTGGAGACAGCAGAGAAATAAGGAGTCTAGAGTGTTGATGTGGGTTCTGGGAATGTAAGAGAAGGGCCTGCCCCGATGTGTATGAAGAATAGGGCCATGGGGTAAGAGGGCTCCAGAAAAACCCTTCTCTCTCCTGCACATGAAGAACTGAGTGCAAAAAAAAAAAAAAAAAAACCAACACAGGAAGGAAAATTTAAAGAAAGATGGAAACAAGTAAATTTTCTGAATTTCTTTTCTCTTTTTTTGGATTTGTCTGTCACATCCAGCACTGTGAGCTCTTGCCAGCAAGCTACTGTTTTTGAATTAGAAGAAGGTTTGGCCAAAGAAAAGCTCCTTATCTGGGGCAGTAAGGGAAGCAAACGTTGACAGTTAACATTTTCATGGCTGAATGAATTCTATGCCTTTCGCTTTCCTCGTGTTGCAATAACCTTTTAGTTTGTCTTCCAAATGGCTAATTTAATTTGTGCAAATACACTCTTACCTTAACTACTTGTTGTAATAACACAAGATCCACATGCACACACAATGAGTTGTTCTAGCCGAGTGGAGCAGCTTTTCCAGTCTTTCCTGGAGTAAATATCAAATAGGGGCGCCTGGGTGGCTCAGTCGGTTAAGCGTCTGACTTCGGCTCAGGTCATGATCTCACGATTCGTGGGTTCAAGCCCCGCATCAGGTTCTGTGCTGGCAGCTCAGAGCCTGGAACCTGTTTCAGATTCTGTGTCTCCCTCTCTCTCTGGCCCTCCCCTGCTCATGCTCTGTTTCTCTCTGTCTCAAAAATAAACTATAAAAAAAATTTTTTTTAAATCAAATCAAAATGCCTAAAAACGGTCAGTTGGCTTTCAAAGGGTACATTTTATGGTATGTGAAGAATATAAAAATTATACATAGATAATTATATGTGGAGAGACATAGAAGAACTCCATTGTCTCAGAACATTAGTTCCTAAAAGCATGGTATAATATCTGTGTCTACGCGTGTATATAATGTATACAACTTCTCCAGACAGTCTTGAGAACGTAAACCATTGCCATTGTCACTGTCTCAGCCACGTGGATCTGTTACTTAGTGAGAGTGTCCTCAAGGGGAGGCACCTGCTTTCGGTTCCCAGCATAAGATGCATTTTTCACCTCATGGAGATGGCAATTAGAATCTGCAAGATGTTCAAAGCAGCAGGGCGCCTGGGTGGCTCAGTTGGTTAAGCAGCTGACTTCGGCTCAGGTCAGATCTCGCGGTTAGTGGGTTTGAGCCCCGCATCAGGTTCTGTGCTGACAGCTCAGAGCCTGGAGCCTATTTCGGATTCTGTGTCTCCTTCTCTCTTTGCCCCTCCCCCACTCATGCTCTGTCTCTCTCTCTCTCTCTCAAAAATAAATAAACTATAAAAAAAGTTAAAAAAAAAAAAAAGATGTTCAAAGCAGCGGCCAACGCAAAAGGCCACAGTTGTCTCACTTTCTCTGCTGGACGCCCGAAGAGTTCCTGCTGGTCTGCAGAGGTATGATTAATAGAGAATTTTCTCGTTTCCACTGCTCTCGATGGTCTAAACCATGAAGTCAAGGAACCACAGGTGAGCTCATCTAACCTCTGGTCCAACAATGGATCCTCGGGGTTGTGAGTTCAAGCCCTACATTGGGTGTAGAGATTACTTAAATAATCTTTAAAAAGAAAAATAACTCACTATCCCCAAAGGAAACCTAGTCTATTGTTGGACAGCCCTAATTGTTGGATAATGCTGCTTTCTACTGAGCCCAAATCAGCCTCTTTTGAGGAGGGTATGCGCCAGGCTCCACCTATTAAGAGTTTCACCTGAGAATTGTTTTTGAGCTATAAGCTGACTTAAGTTTCACTCTTTGCTCTCTAGCTTTAGAGATAGATTTCTAATTCAGGATTTCAATTCTTTTCTTGACTGGCGATTTTATAAGTGTATGGCTTCACTTGCTGTCTATTGTCTCTTCAATCACTGGACATTCGGCCAAGCTTAGCTTCACAAAAGTCACCATTTCAGTCCTTGGCATTGGATTTTGACTTTGTTTTTAAATAATCTCTATGCCCAACGTGGAGCTCAATCTCAACGCCGAGATCAAGAGTCATAAACTCTATCGACTGAACCAGCCAAATGCCCCTGGATTTCAATCTTAATTTCTCCAAAGCCAATGTTTCCAAAGATGGTTTACCTGGTCATGTACTATTTTTATTGTAAAATATACTTACTTTTACATTTTGTTTTGTTTTTTTTTTTTCCTTTGGGAAATGATATAAAGTGTTCCAAAGTCCCCTCCCCAATTATAGTAAGCAATTTTGGTATTCATCTCTGTAAGAACCCTTGGGAAAGAAAAAAAGACCAAATACCATGATCACACTCAACAAAATGATAATAATTCATTTTTTTCATCTCCCTGACCTTTTTTTTTTACCCCAGTAAGCTCAATGCCTAACATGGGACTTGAACTCACGAGCCCAAGATTAAGAGTCACACATTTCACCAACTGAGCCAACCAGGCACCCCTTGCACCAATTTTTATTCAAATTTCTGCTTATCTTATAACCTTTTATTCACTCACTTATTTAATGATTTTAAGTAATCTCTACCCCCAACCAGCTGCCCCATCTCATAAACTTTGTTGTTTTCTTTTTAAATCAGTCCAAAGTAGAGTCACATTTATTTAATGTCTCTTAAGCCTTTTTTTTTTTTGTAATTTAGTTCAACATTCTTTTGAAAGGTTTTTTTTTTTTTTTTCTCATAAACTTTGTTGTTTTCTTTTTAAATCAGTCCAAAGTAGAGTCACATTTATTTAATGTCTCTTAAGCCTTTTTTTTTTTGTAATTTAGTTCAACATTCTTTTGAAAGGTTTTTCTTTTTTTTTTTTTAAGTTTATTCAGTTTCTTTATTTTGAGAGGAAGAAAACGCATCTGTCCGTGTACGAGGGGCAGAGGAGTGAGAGAAAATTCCAAGCAGGCTCTGTGCTCTTAACAGAGCTTGACTTGGGGTTCAAGCTCATGAACCATGAAATCACTACCTGAGCTAAAATCAAGAGTGGGATGCTTAACCAACTGAGCCTCCCAGGAGCCTTAAAATTTTTCATTTATAAGTAATCTCTACATCCAACATGGGGCTTGAACTCGTGACCCCGAGATCAAGTCACATCTTTTCAGACTGAGCCAGCCAGCCGCCCCTTAAGCCTTGTTTTGTTTTTTAATTTTAGAGAAGGTGTACACACGAGCTGTAGTGGGGGGAGACGCACAGTGGGAGAGAGTGAATCTATTTATTTTGAGAGAGAGAGAGAGAGCATGAGAGCATGCACATGGGCAGGGGAGGGGCAGAGAGAGTGGGAGAATCTCAAGCAGGCTCCATGCTGTCAGTGGTAGAGCCTTACATGGGGCTCGATCTCAGAAACTGCGAGATCATGACCTGAACCAAATAAACCGACTCAACCGACTGAGTCACCAGGCGCCCTGAGACTGAGAATCTTAATCAGGGTCCATGCTCAGTACAGTAGCTGACATGGGGCTCGATCTCATGACCCTGGGATCATGACCCGAGCCACAATCAAGAGTCAGATGCTCAAACAGCCGCCCCAAGCCTCATTTAATCTGTAAGTTCCTCTCTTCTTTTCCCTGTAATTTATTTATTGAAGAAATCGGGTTACTTGTCTTACAGTCTACAGCTTGCTGAGTATATCCCCTTGGTATCATCAACGTGTTCTTCTGTCCAAAGTTTTCTTTAAAAATGTATCTTTAAATAAAATGTTGAAAACAATAGTATAGGTAGTATGTAGTTTTGGCAAAATTATAAAGGTAGTGGGTAGGAGTTCAGGCGACACTGCTCTCAACTGTCCCTTATGTGCCTAAGTATGGACCTTCACATCTGTAATGTTTTCTCTTCAGTCACACCCTGAAATTCTGCGTGGACTCCATGCATGAGGGATTGGTAAGGTAAGCACACTCCTCCTCCAGACTTCTGAGTACTTAGACTTAGGTATCCTCTGGCTGTTTCCTTCAGGATGCGGGCTTGCCAGACCTCCTCCACACCCACATCTGACTGCCTATCTTTGTCCATTTTCCTGTCCATTAACATCTCCATTAGAAGCTGGCCTTCAAAATGAAGACTGAAATGCAAGACTGACCACTTTGTCCCTTAGCAGTGCTGATAAAAGGATCAGTACAATATGTTTCTAAAATATGTTTTTGTTTTTAATTAAAAAAAATTTTTTTAATGTTTTATTTATTTCTGAGAGAGTGAGAGAGAGAAAGAATGAACAGGGGAGGATCAGAGAGAGAGGGCGACACAGAATCTGAAACAGGCTCCAGGCTCTGAGTTAGCTGTTAGCAGAGAGCCCGATGCGGGGCTCGAACCCACGAACCGGGGCTCGAACCCACGAACCATAAGATCATAACCTGAGCCAAAGTCAGACGCTTAACCGACTGAGCCACCCAGGCGCCCGTTTTTATTTTTTAAATGATTTTTAACTGCAAGGGAGTAGGCTTAAGCTCCGGAAATAAAATATAGGTCAGTCCATTATCTACATACAAATGAAGGAATACTGCCTGATCTAAAATACGTTTTTGAATATCAGTTTTATTTTTTCCTCATCGATGCAGAGAAGATAGCTTAGTGTAACATCAAGTCTTTGGAAAAAAAAAAAAAAGAAAATCAGAAAGCAAAACTTGTCCAAAGCAAACATGCAATCATGACATAATTCTGTCAACAACCTAGGCTTAGAAATGTAAGCAGCTTGGGAAAGGAGAGAAATATTCTATTTTTGTTAGTTCTGTCCTTGGACTGACAAGATTATTTGGTTGAAAAGCTTTTTGTTGTAAGTTGTATTATTGAAGGGTATGGGAGACACAGGGCAGAGGCTGGCTCACTGGGAGAGGGGGCACTGACTCACGCACACTTGGCAAGACTGAGGACTAGGGGTTTTTTTATTGTTCTTTCTGAAATCTGTTCTTATGTGATGGCTAGTGACACATGGCTACTACCTCTACTCGTTAAGGCAGAGGCCGTATACGTTGTGGACATTATTCACAACAAGTGCACAAAATGGTAAAGGAGCAGCTCTTGGTTGATGGAGCCTCCTACTGAGACATGACTGCACCAGATCCACAGCCTGCATGGACAAAACTTCCAGAAAGTTCTATGGGGAGCTTAAGCACCAGGGAAGGAGAACTCTTCCTCATCATTTCCCTCCTCTGTAAGGAACTGAGCTTTTGCATAATACAAGGTGACAGGTAAAGAACAGACTGATGTTTTTTCCTGCTCTCTCATGGTATTGTTTCAAGAAAACACAGCAATCTGTTTGTGCCCTTGTTTTTTTTAGAGATAGGAGCATACTATAGATATACACCTATAAGAAATGAAAATGTTTACTTTTTTTTTTTGGCACGAGGGCTGAAGAATTATTAAATACATAAATGCTTGACTTAAGGTTTTAAGATAGAAGAGTTTAAAAAAAAATTTTTTTTTTAAATGTTTTATTTATTTCTAGGAGAGAGAGAGACAGCGTGAGCAGGGGAGGGTCAGAGAGAGAGGGAGATACAGACTCTGAAGCAAGCTCCAGGCTCTGAGCTGGCGGTCAGCACAGAGCCCAATGCGGGGCTCAAACCCACGAACTGTGAGATCATGACCTGAGCTGAAGTTGGATACTTAACTGACTGAGCCACCCAGGCGCCCCATTAAGATAGAAGAGTTTAATGAAAAAAAATAAATAAGAATATTGTCTGATCTGAGAATCAACAATAGCAGGGACTAAAATTATCACCAGAAAAAATAGGAACCAGATGCTTTTGTTTGGGGGAGGGAGATCGGAATGTACATGGAATATTAATAGTAAGGAATGATTTAATCAAGTTGATTAATTTCAAATTGTTTAAGTCACGTGGGTCCAACTTGTAGCTGTCTATTTTCACAAAAAAATATATATTTCCTGGGTTGTAACCTGTGCAACTTTGGCTTTGGGCATTTGAGGAAACAAAGAAAAAACTCTTTGCTATCATGATTTCATCCTTACGAGCTTTCTCCCCTGTATATGGATACATCTAACATCTGTCATTAAAATCTATGCCATAGATAGGATTAATTCCACCTATAGCTGATTGTATTTCTCAAGGCAAATATCCCCAAAAATATCACGTATGGAAAGCTATACAAATACATAGATGGACAGACCAAAAAAAAAAAAAAAAAAAAAAAGACAGCCTGCACAAGCGCCAAAGAGTTTGTGCGGAGCTAGAAAGAAAACAAATCCGCCTGGGTCAGAGGTATGGGGTTAATTTCTCTTGCTGAGGCTCAGGTTTCCCATCATGGGTCTTTAACGGTTCATCTAAATTAAAGTAGAGGAGTGTCTTTCTTCTTTGTTAACCAAACATGCCCAGGTACAGCTGCTTCTCTTTCTGATGGTAGCTGCTGAGTTCCGACTGAGTTAGCTGGAGGTACCTCCGGACGTTGGCGTCTTAGAATAGGGCAAAAGAGGCAATTAGGAGACACAGTTAGAACATGATCACACCTTGCGGTAGGAAAGGATTGTTCACACACTTCCTTTTTTAAAATTTTTTTTTTAACAACTTCTACTTTTATAGAGTCAGATATTTTTTCGGCATGGGTAAAAATAATAAACAAGTCCCTTTAAAATGTTCAAAACAAGCATATTGATTATAAACACTCAGGGGAAAGACCAAGTTATTGTCACTGGCCTATGCAAGTTAGCATTTTTACCCCCACTTTAGAGATCAGGTTATTTTACAGCAATAGGGTCAGAGAACTACAAATGACATTCCAGATAAATGATAAAAACCACCAGTACCATTTTGAATCAAGATTCTAGTCTTGCAAAGGACTTCCTATAGTAGGTTTGAGGAGGACCAGATTTCTTTTTTTTTTTTTTTAATGTTTTTTATTTATTTCTAGGAGAGAGAGAGAGACAGCGTGAGCAGGGGAGGGTCAAAGAGAGAGGGAGTCACAGACTGAAACAGGCTCCAGGCTCCGAGCTGGCAGTCAGCACAGAGCCCGACGCGGGGCTCGAATCCGCGAACCGCGAGATCATGACCTAAGCGAAAGTCGGACGCTTAACCGACTAAGCCACCCAGGCGCCCCAAGGAGGACCAGATTTCTGAATCTGGAAAGAATCATTTGGGTTTATTTTGGAGATCTCATCTGCAGATATTAAGATCATTCTAGAACAAATTTTTTTTTTTGAAAGTCGTGTGTGTGTGTAAGTATCAGAATAAACATTCTCTGGGAAAATAAGTTTGTTCATATCTATAAAATATGCAGAGTATTTTTTCCTCTCCAGAGCCCAGGAATCTTCCTGTGAAGAAACACACATAAAAGCGGGTATATGCATTTAGATGCTATTTTAGCCCATCTTCCATGTGGCCTCTTCTCTGTCTTCAGTTGTGGAGTTTGTTCTGCCAGACCTCAGGTTGATTTCTGGGGTATTGAGGATGATTTGATAGTTCTCTAGCTGCATTTGTGGGACGAAGCAAGCCTAGGGTCCTCCTAAGCCACTGCCATCCCCTCCACCCCACACATACTTCTGATTTGAAAAATCCTTCTAAGATCTAAATACATCACAACTATTCTTTGCAATAGTAAATCTCATGCATTAATACCACTTTGAATTTAAAAAAAAATCTCTGTACAGTCAGGGCTGGCTGGTTGTTAATCTGATAATGAAAAGGAGCTTGAAGAAAAAGTTATTGACACAGCAGAGCCTCTAAAGATACTCTACATGGTTGGCAGTCCATCTGTGTTCTTGAAGATAAAAAACATGAACAAATGCCTCATGTTTTATGTCTGTTAACTCACAGTGGCTTTCCCATTCTTTTATTTTGATTTTAAAGATTTTTGGGGTGGCTCATTCGATTAAGTGTCCGACTTCGGCTCAGGTCATGATCTCACAGTTCCTGGGTTCAAGCCCTGTGTCAGGCTCTGTGCTGAGCACTTGCTCAGAGCTTGGAGCCTGCCTTGGATTCTGTGTCTCCGTCTCTCTCTGCCCCTCCCCCACTCATGCTCTGTCTCACTCTGTCTCTCAAAAGTAAATAAATGTAAAGAAAAAACATTTTTAAAGATTTTATTGTTAAGTAATCTCTACACCCAACATGGGGGCTCGAACCCACAACCCCGAGATCAAGAGTCACATGCTCCACTGACAGAGCCAGCCAGGAGTCTCCCCCCTCTCCCCCTCCATTCATTTAGGGCATTTTTGCTGCATTGTTATACTGGGGGACCTTCTACTTCTAGCATGTAGTAGCCACTCTAAGCCAGAATGCAAAATGGGAGAGAATTTTCAGTGCTGAAACACCAACAAAGGAGTGAGTCGGTACCACTGCATGGTATCTTTGCCTTGGAAACAAGTACCCCAGTCTCACATTCTCTCTAGGTAGGCTTGCCCCTTTTCTAGGTCATACCTGGGCTTAGCGGGGCTAAAGAATAAAATGATAGCTAAAGCAAAGGCCAGCCCCGGCTGGGGAACTGGCAGAAATGAAGATCATCAAGTATATTGATTGGAATATAGATCCTAGTCAGTTACAATCTTGGAACGGAAACTTGAAAAACAGTGCTTTAAATCTCTTTCACTGGGGGAAGGAAGGGAGATGGTGTATATGCCTGCTGAAGCGTAATGCTTCTGGAGGATATACAATATTGCTTTCCTGTGGAAGCAAGAACACAGGAATAGAGGCCGGTTATTCAAACACCTCTTTATGCTTTCTCAATTTTTTTTTAATTTTTTTATTTATTTCTAGGAGAGAGAGAGAGACAGCATGAGTAGGGGAGGGTCAGAGAGAGAGGGAGATACAGACTCTGAAATAGGCTCCAGGCTCTGAGCTGGCAGTCAGCACAGAGCCCGACGTGGGGCTCGAACCCACGAACCGTGAGATCATGACCCAAGCGAAAGTCGGACGCTTAACCGACTATGCCACCCAGGCGCCCCATGCTTTCTCAATTTTTAACTATGTGACTATACTATTACCTATTCCAAAAAAAAAATTCAAGGGGCGCCTGGGTGGCTCAATCAGTTAAGCATCCGACTCGTGATGTCGGCTCAGGTCATGATCTCACAGTTCATGAGATTGAGTCCCGCATTGAGCTCTGCGCCAACAGTGTGGAGCCTGCTTGGGATTCTCTCTCCCCCTCCTTCTCTCTCTCTGCCCTGTACCCTGTTGGTGTGTGTGCCCGTGTGCGTGCTCTCTCTCAAAATAAACCAACATTTAAAAAAATTCAGGGGCACCTGGGTGGCTCAGTCGGTTAAGCATCCAACTTCAGCTCACGTCATGATCTCACGGTTCATGGTTTTGAGCCCCGCGTCAGGCTGTGCTAACAGCTAGCTCAGAGCCTGGAGCCTGTCTTCAGATTCTGTATCTCCCTCTCTCTCTGACCCTCCCCTGCTCACGCTCTCTCAAAAAAAAAAAAAAAAATTTTTTTTTTAAATTAAAAAATTCAATAAATTGAAGAAGTAAAATAAATCCCCCTTCCACAGGTACCACCTCAGCAGGACAATTTTATCTGTCCTTACCCCTTCCATCCCCTTCTCTCTCACCTTTTGGCTGCCTACTGACAGCAGCCAGGAGGTAGTGCTGAGCCTGGTCATAGTCCTGCAGATGAAAAAAGGCCACTCCAGCCCGGTACAAGGCCTTGGCGTTATCAGGCTGTCGTTCCAGAACTTTCTGACTGTATTCTTTCACTCGTTCGTAGTTTACTGGCTCCATCTGAAGGAGACAGGCTAACAGGCCAAATGAAAAGGAGACAGAAGAGCAAAGAGGGGCTTATTACATTATGTTCTACTGGCCAATTCAAGGCTGCATCAAAGGACAATACCAACAACATTCATTCATCCAACTAATACATCGAAATGTGTACCATGTGCCAGACATTCTTCCAGGCACTGGGGACGCACCAGTGAACAAAAGCTTTACATGCCTTCTAATGGACTTTACTATCTACCAAATGCTTATTATGTGCCTACTGTTGGGTTAGGCCCAGCTATAAACTGGAACATACTTTAAATTCTTCTTCACTGTTTCTCTTCTACCCAAGGCTCTCTGTCTGGAACCCTCCATTTAACCACAATGATTGTATGGCTGCTTTATAAACAACAATGGCTGCCATCAATTGTGAGAGGAAACAGCACCATGTTTTGTGCTTAATAAAACATTATCTCATTTAGGGTTGCCTGGGTGGCTGTCAGTTGAGCGTCCGACTTCGGCTCAGGTTATGATCTCATAGTTTGTGGGTTCGGCCCTGCGTTGGGCTCTGTGCTGACAGCTAGCTCAGAGCCTGGAGCCTGCTTCAGATTCTGTATCTCCCTCTCTCTGACCCTCCCCTGCTCATGCTGTCTCTCTCTCTCTCTCTCTCAGAAATAAATAAAAGTTAAAACATTTTTACAAAAAGTTAAAAAAATTTTTAGGGGCGCCTGGGTGGCTTAGTCGGTTAAGCGTCCGACTTTCGCTTAGGTCATGATCTCGCGGTTCATGGGTTCGTGCCCCACGTCGGGCTCTGTGCTGACTGCCAGCTCAGAGCCTGGAGCCTGTTTCAGTCTGTGACTCCCTCTCTCTCTGACCCTCCCCTGTTAACGCTGTCTCTCTCTCTCTCTCCTAGAAATAAATAAAACATTTAAAAAAATAAAAATTAAATTAAAAAAAAAATTTTTTTTAAACCCATTATCTCATTTAATCTTCTCATCCACTCTATGAAACTGGTTAAGTGTTACTATCTCCAGTTAGTGGACAAAGAAATCAAGGTTCAGAGAGATAAAGGAACTTGCCGAAGACCCTACAGCTTCTAGGGGGAATAAGAAATTTGAACCAAGGACTCTCTAATTCCCAAGCCATCGTTTTTAATGATGATATATTTTCACTGTTCCCTTGGATGACAGAATGGGGCTTTGAAATCCAAATCTGTTTAGGAGACAATGCTCAGCCTTTCTGTAATTAAGAAGGGAAATGTGTTTCTTATTTCATGACTTTAGGAATTAAACAGTATTATTTAATCATGGTGCTGAGAAGAAAGGAGAATCGGGCCTTCTGAGGACATTAAAGGGCCTGGGCTTCTGTCTCCATTCCTTCTACAACATCCCCACCAAGTGGTCATATGGTTTATACTTAACCCATTACTGTAGTGTCATGCATTATCTGACAATTGGTTATGAAATACTGACCACAGACTGGGGAGAGCCAAGAGCAGTGGATAAGACGAACAAGACAGACCTCTTGATGAGTAAACACTACTTGTATCCTAGTCCCCAAGTAAAAGGAACAATAAACAAATGAGTTTTCTACGTTGTTTTGAGGAAAACAGAACTGTATTGGGATAGAGTGAATGAACTCAAGAGTCACGCTTGATTAGAGAAGCCTCTCGTAGAAAGTGACTTTTGACCCGAGATCTGAATGACAAGGTTCATTCAAGGGACAGGGCATTCTAGCTGAGGAAGAAGAAATCCTGCAAAGCTGGAAGGCAGAAATGCACTTTGCAAACTCAGTGTATTGGAGGAGCCAGATGACGTCAGGCCCTGCAGGTGAGGGTCAGAGTTCGGGTTTTTTCCCCAAGTCTAACGAGACGCCCTTGGAGGATTTTCGGCAGTGACACGGTCTCCTTTCCTTATCTGTAAAATGGGGATAATCACAAGTACCTTGCAGAATTTGAAGGTGAGAGGTATTGCACTTAAGCTGCCCCATGTGTTACAGGCACTCAATAAGGGAAAACGGCGAATTCAGTAAGTCTTTGTGGAGCATTCCTCAAGCACTCCCAAGTGGAGGCTCTACGAATGGCTAAGCCATTGTCTTTGACTTCAGGTCCACCTGGAGAGTGAAGACACTGGCTGAGCACTCTCTTTAAAAGTGAACATTCCCTTGCCTGTGCCACTCCCTGCACCCATCTTCCGCTTTATTCCTTTCCACAGCGCTTACCTTCTTCCAATACAATATGTTACCTTTGTTCACTGTCCATCTCCCTACTTGAAAACGTGTTCCATGAGAGCAGCCCTCCTTATCTGCCCTATGATACCTCTCTATCCTCAGTACCCAATAAGTAATTGACTTTAATAAACTGAAACACTAGCTACTATAATAACTATTGTTATTTGAGTCTGAGGGTAGCACTGGATACACACTGTAGGGGCGCCTGGGTGGCTCAGTTGGTCAAGCGTCTGTCTTTGGCTCAAGTCATCATCTCCCAGTTTGTGAGTTTGAGCCCCGCATGCGGTTCTGTGCTGACAGCTCAGAGCGTGGAGCCTGTTTCAGATTCTGAGTCTCCCTCTCTTTCTGTCCCTCCTCTGCTCACACTCTGTCTCTGTCTCAAAAATAAATTTAAAAAAGTATTTAAAAAAGCTAGGTTTTCACCAAACCATAGCAGAAAACTAACGTAGTAAAAAAAAAAAAAGTCATTTTTAAACAACCATTACGAAGTATAAAAACTAATCCTAATAATTTCCATAGCCTCGGCTGGGACCCTTAGAATGCTTTCAGAAACTCCAAAATAATTTAAGTAGCTCTCTGTTTTGCCTGTTATAGGACAGACCTAGGAAGTGTCCTTTCTTTTAGACTAATCCTAGTGATACAGATTCTGGCATCCATCTCTTCAGCCAAGTTCACATAGAGATGGGCGATCTTCCTTATCCAAGAGCCGATTTAAAGGAAGGAGAAAAACAAAAAAAAGCTGTCCAAAACATCTAATAATGGCTTACGCCACCAGCTGGAGCAAATGCCTTCTTTCCTCTATTATAAATATCAAAGAGACAACGCCCTAAACGTAAGTTCAGCGTTTTCTCTAGAGCGTGCAAAATTCCCTAAGCCTATCAGCATCACCTGGGAATCTGTTAGAAACGCAAGTCGGTAGTACCTCCCCCAATCAGCCCCATTAAATCGGAATTTCTAGGGAGGGGGCTCAGTTAAGGTTAAGTTTGAAGAAGTATGGCTCTACGGAAACTCATTTAGAGCCCCGTAGATTGGAAATGTATTTCGATTCATGGCAGAATAACTGCATGAGAGCAGAAAAGCACACCCGTGGTTTTTTCCAATGTTCACAGATTTTTCATGTGCCTGCCCTGATACTCTACCCACCCTTCAGCCCTGTTCTTACCAGCTAGATTGTTGTAGCAGTCTGTCTGGGTGGTATGCAGTATGTTCTCTTGTTCAGGTGTGAGGACCGGGCCCTGAGGTCCTAGATTAGGTATCGGGGAGGGCAGACTTGGATCCAGACCCCGCAGCTGAAGCAGAGCTCGATGGTACCTACTTACAGCATCTCGGTACTTTCCTTCTCGGTAACGCTGGTTCCCTTTCTCCTTGTACAGCTGAGCCTCCTGCAGGCGCTTCTCCATAACTCTTTGTCGCCTAGAGCTCTTGCGGAATTTGCAAGTGAAAGAGCAATTGAAGCTCTGGAGATGGGAGCAAAACAACTGATTTAGGTAGCAGATTTAAGAAGGCAGTCAATTACCCTTCTCCAGAACGCCCCCCGGGAATGAGTTTTACTAGTCTCTTCTCTGTAGTAATTTTCTATCTTTAAACGTACAGGACTAATCAGGGAGAGGATGTGGAAATAGTAAAGCCAGGGATTAAGTGATTTCATAAAGAGGAGACTCCGGGATGAAGAGACCCTCCCGAGAAAGGAAGGGCCGTACGAAGGAACTGTGGCAGGCGTGGGAATGCCGGCGGAATTTGCTTCCTCCTTTCTCTTGGACACACCTCCTTGACCCGGAAGTGAAAGAGAATAGGCGGGGACAACTGCTAGAAGGCTACGGGGCTTGCCGCCACCCCTGCTCTTTATTTACACGTATTAAATAAGCATTTGTTTATGTCAGTATCAGAAGCTGGGAACCAAGCTGTGCACCTAATTCACAGGCTTAAACTGACGCGGCCGCAGAGCAGCTCAGTTGCAAGCCCTCCCAGGTCCGCGGCCAACCCTTCGCCCTCAGCAAATGCCCAAGCACGGAAGTCTCCCCCTCAGCTTCGGTTTACGGGCGGAAGCACTTAGAAGACCAGGACCGGTGTCTCGGCAGTTTGGTTATCTAAAGGGTCGCGCGCAATGCGCCACACCGTCCAATCAAAAGCAGCCCCAGAAAAATAATCCCGCAGAAACGAGCCCGCCTCTAAAGTCCCCCCCACCCCCGGACAGATCCACCCAAGAAGGGGAGGGAAATCCCCCGGCAGCTTCGCCAATTGGAAGAATCCGGCCGATAACGGATGACCAATCAGAATTGCAGATGACGATTCAAGTTGGCCAATAAGAAAGCTAAAAGGCGAGGTCGGGGCGTCTGTTGCTGGGTAGAGAAGTTAAAGGATTGAAAGAAGAGGGCCGGGGGTCACTGTATTCCTTGGTTTGGGGAAGCCTTTTGTTTACTAAACAGAAAGACAATTGTCAGGAGGCTTTCAATTCGCAACAGCTTCCCTCCTGGCCTTTTTTTTTTTTTTTTTTAACTCTCAAGAAGCTGGGGCACGTATAGGCAGAAGGGAAGAAAGACTAGCAGGCAAGACTTCAGACGACAGCTCGATCGAAAGCCAGACGGGAGTACGGGTGGTGACGGGGTGGGAGGGGCGTGTGGGAAGGGAGCTCCGGACGTCTGCGCAGAGACCACGGCTGGAAGTACGGAAGGCGGGCGCGCACACGCCGCCGTGCTACGAGGCACTTGAGCCGTAGCCAGTCCTTCCCTTCTCCGGCTCCGGTGCGGCTGCGCGGTGAAACCACTGGCGGCGATTGGCCCAGGGGTGAGAGAGGGCGGGAGGTAAGGGCAGGGAAGTCCGTCGTCCTCGGCGCGCGCCCGCCCGCGGCAGGGGAACCGAGGGGGCAGGAAGGAAAGCTGTTCCCCGCTGCGTTGTTTTGGGCTCGGTGATCCGGAAGGGGGAAGGGAGGAGAAGGGAGAAACAAACACTACGTAGCGGAGGCTGCGCGCGGCCTCCTCTGCCTGCGTGCGTACGTGCGTGCGCTCGCTCGCGCGGGCTCAGTGCTGGCGCGTGAGGCGGAGGCGGGCGGCGGCGGCGCCTGCGCGGTCGGGCTCGGTCGACGGTTCGCAGGGGAGGAGGCGGCGGGAGGCGGAGGAGGCGGCGGTGGCGATGGAGGTGAAGCGGCTGAAAGTGACCGAGCTGCGGTCTGAGCTGCAGCGGCGGGGCCTGGACTCACGCGGCCTCAAGGTGGATCTGGCGCAGCGGCTGCAGGAGGCGCTGGACGCCGAGATGCTCGAGGACGAGGCCGGCGGTGGCGGGGCCGGGCCCGGCGGGGCCTGCAAGGCGGAGCCTCGGCCTGTGGCCGCGTCGGGCGGTGGCCCGGGCGGGGACGAGGAGGAGGACGAAGAAGAGGAGGAGGAGGACGAGGAGGCGCTGCTGGAGGACGAGGACGAAGAGCCACCCCCTGCCCAGGCCTCGGGCCAGGCCGCGCAGCCGCCGCCGGAGCCCCCGGAGGCAGCAGCCATGGAGGCCGCGGCCGAGCCCGATGCTTCCGAGAAGCCGGCGGAGGAGGCCACGGCCGGGTCAGGTGGGGTAAATGGTGGCGAAGAGCAGGGCACCGGCAAGGGGGAGGAAGACGAGCCCGAGGAGCGGAGCGGGGACGAGACGGCAGGATCCGAGGCGCCGGGTGACAAGGCCGCGGAGGAACAGGGTGAGGAGCTGGCAGCGGAGCCGGGCTCCCAACTGCCTCGACCCAGCACCCAGCCGTGCACCGCGGGGTCCGTTTCCTTGTTCTCACTTGCCTGAAAGCGCAAGATTCCCATCGCCTTTTGGTGGGACTCCCTCCCCAGGGGAGGTGGCTTTCATTCTCTGCCCACCTTTCTGGAGGGGTGGGCTGCCCCTGGCGACCACGCTATCTGCAAGAGGGAGGTTCCTGCCTCACTTGGTTCTTTGGTGGTAGTGGATGGAAGTGAGCGATTGTGCATGCGAACTGCCTGTGGGCTACCTGTGGAGCAGCCTCCCCGCGGTTCGGGTTATCTTATCCTAGAGCGGGAACGCGCTGAGAAATTGGCTGTTGCAGGGACAGCCCGACCGGACTGTTGGAGGCTTTGGCCTTCGGGTTACCTGACTATTGACGTTTCCGCCTAAAAAATAATTAAGCAATAGGCGAAGTTCGCCAAAGTCCGCTCCATCCCATTGTTGGAGCTTGAGCCACACAGTGAATCTGGAAATCTAACCTTGCTCCTGCTTTAGCAGCCAGTGGTTTGAGGGTGTGGAGTTTAATAGTTAACTAGCGAAGAGAAAATCTTAATCTAGTGCATTTGGAGTCAGTTAACGCTCCTCGACTAGCCGTTTTGCCTTGCTTGAATTCTTACGATTAAGTTTGAATTTTCCCACGGGGCCTGCCTATGGACAAATTTGTGGATTGGCTGTGCACTTTGTTAAAGCCGTTTACATTTTAGGTCCCCGACTTCCTGAATTGAAACGATTGAGGTGTTGGTGGGTCCATTGAGTAACCTCGCGGAGTGGCTCCAGGGAGTTAGTGACCTTTCTCTCTTCTTTCGAAGTGATTGGATGGTTAGAGCTGATCCATAACTGTCATAGTAGGCAGGAAAACTAGAGGTGCTTCCAAACCCTACTATGTAGTGGGTTGTCTTAGCTCTTATAATACGTCTTTTTAAGCTGCTATTAGTAATCATGGTATAATTGGAACCCATTCTAAGATAGTCACATGCAACTTGCAGAGTGTTTGTTCTATGTCCTGGAACAAAAATCCCATTACATAACCTTTGACTTAATGTGTATCCCAAATACCAGATAAAAAAGGTTAGGGGATAAAGGACTGCTTTAAATAAATTATTATTTCAAATCTTAAGTGTTGCAAAGTACAAAAGCTTGAAGACAAATTCCAGGTTTTTTTATCCTCTTGCAGAGAATGTTGCTAAATATGTGATAACACCTTTCTGCCCCAAATTACGTGCAGTAAAGATGCAGTATTATTTATGGGTCTCTTGTGACTTAATGGTTTGCTCTTGGCAATTTTGGGTTAAAAAAAAAAATCCATGATAGAAATACAGCTGTGAATGTGCACCTCAGTCCATTTGCTGTATAAGTAAAAGCTGTGGATGGCTGTGCATTGGAAAGCTGGAAAAGCAAACTCTTTAAAAATAAAAACAAAACACGCTCAGGCTTCTGTGTCATGAAGCTGTGGGAAAATGTTGGAAAATGTATATTAAGTGCCTAGTTTATATCCAGACCTGACAATCAAGGATCAAAATTAAATTAACCTATGAGGCTTTTTAAAGACTTAGGGGAGTTTTTAAAATGTCATGTTGGTGGGAATATCTGCAAGTTTGACCTGATTTAAGCAGATAAATTTAGAATGCAAAAATTGTCCAGTTCTTATCTACTGCTTGACTGTAGTTAGCCCATAATGTCTGTCCTTTTTCTTTCTTTTTCTTTTTCTTCTCTTCTCTTTCTTTTCAATGAAATAGCCAGCCAGTAGCAGGAAAATGATCTTTGAAAATAAAACGTTTTGTGGATGCAGTGGGAATAATCACCTGGCTATTCTGATTAGACAGATACTCAGCCCCTTTAGTTTCTCTTGGTTCTGAGCTTTTTCTGCACCCCAAGATGAAAACTGCTGATTTTCTTTCCCTCCTTTTTGTAGGAGATGACCAAGATAGTGAAAAGTCAAAACCAGCAGGCTCAGATGGTGAGCGGCGGGGGGTAAAGAGACAGCGGGATGAGAAGGATGAACATGGCCGAGCTTACTATGAATTCCGAGAGGAGGCTTACCACAGCCGGTGAGGGAAACGGTCCCCTTCATTGAAAGGGGTGTCTACTCTGATTTGTTGTCTACCTGATGTTGATTGAAGAGTATGGAAAAGAGGGGGTGGATTAAAAATGCAGTAGGTTTTTCTAGACGTAAGTTTTAGATTGAATCCACTCTGAAAGCTCCTGTTGCTCTTTTCTCGTTTGCTGAAAGAAGCTGTCTGCTGGAATTATATTCTGATAGTTTGAAGCTTTATACAGACGCCCCTCAAAGAAGAGGGCTTGGATACACCGTATTTGCTTTTCTCTCATACCTGTAGCTCAAAGTCTCCACCACCCCCTGAAGAAGAGGCAAAAGATGAGGAGGAGGATCAAACTCTTGTGAACCTGGACACATGTATGTATAAGGCAGACAGGTTGGGGTTTTCAACCAACCAAAAGTGATTTTGGAGATTAAAACTTCATGGCCTGCAATTTTTAAGAGATTTAGCAATAGGAGACTTTGTATCCGTTCTTGACAACTGGATATATTTGTGTTCTGTTGAGGACCCTCATGGGTTGGGCTTCTTAATAAACAGATTACTTCTCTCTAACAGATACCTCGGATCTCCATTTTCAAGTGAGCAAAGACCGCTATGGAGGGCAGCCGCTTTTCTCAGAGAAGTTCCCCACCCTTTGGTCTGGGGCAAGGAGTACTTACGGCGTGACAAAGGGGAAAGTCTGCTTTGAGGCCAAGGTAGTATATGTAGCTCATTAAAATCATTTGTTGATGAAATTATTTATTAAACTGCAATGGACTGGTTCTTGCCCACCCGTATTTTATTAATGCAGAAAAAGGCACCACACTTGAACGTTTATCTTAGCTCCAGTAACCAACAAGTTGACCCCCATGGCTTTGGCTTAAGTTCTTTGACAGCTGGTATTCTGATGTTGAGTTGTGACGGTTGTTCCCAGTTTATATAAAAGTCTTACCTTGTTAACTCAGACTTTGCTCCTGAGTTGGTCAGAGTATCTGAAAGTTCCCTTTCTGACTTGCCCAGGTAACCCAGAATCTCCCAATGAAAGAAGGCTGCACAGAGGTTTCTCTCCTTCGAGTTGGATGGTCTGTTGATTTTTCCCGTCCGCAGCTTGGTAACGTTCTCCTTAACCTAATCGTTAGTGTTTGCTGCCACATCATTTATTCCATGGGAAGTTTGGGTACAGGTAACTAATTTGTTGGCTATTCTAGGTGAGGATGAATTCTCTTATGGTTTCGATGGACGAGGACTCAAGGCAGAGAATGGGCAATTTGAGGAATTTGGCCAGAGTTTTGGGGAGAATGATATCATTGGCTGCTTTGCTGTAAGTGCTCCTAAAAGTTGTGGATTCTCAGCAAGGAGTGGGTAGGAGGCCCTGGGAATTCAACTTGCTTCCTATTCAACTTGCTTCGTATCAGCTGCTGCCCTCCATTCATCTGATGTGTTATTTGCTTAGTTAACATTCAGCAGTCTGAGGGTTTTTTTTTTAAACGATTGAATTGTAAGATTTAATCAGTCTCAAACCCTGCGAGGTCTTGAAATGTTCTGGCTTGTTGTCCTTGTAGAATTTCGAGGCTGAAGAAGTAGAACTTTCCTTTTCCAAGAATGGAGAAGATCTAGGTGTGGCATTCCGGATCAACAAGGAATCACTGGCAGAACGAGCCCTCCTACCCCATGTCCTCTGCAAAAATTGTGTCGTAGAATTAAACTTTGGTCAGAAGGAGGAGCCCTTCTTCCCACCACCGGAAGAGTTCGTGTTCATCCATGCTGTGCCTGTCGAGGAGCGCGTGCGCACTGCAGTTCCTCCCAAGACAATAGAGCAGTGTGAGGTATGACGCCCAAGGGGTGAAACGCGTGCTTGGGAATGGTCAGCTCAAAGACTGTTCTTAAAGCTTCACCTCCCTGGGGCAGGCGATGATGCTCTCACATTGGGCTTTATGAACATGACCCTCAGTTTTCATGGCATTCCTGGTTCTGTTTACTTGCAGGTGATTCTGATGGTCGGACTGCCTGGATCTGGAAAGACCCAGTGGGCCCTAAAATACGCAAAAGAAAACCCTGAGAAAAGATACAATGTCCTGGGAGCTGAGGCTGTGATCAGTCAAATGAGGGTGAGTTGCTGGGAGAGGTTAGTTGTGGAATTTGTTCTGGAGGTTCTAAGAAATGCCTATAACCTTTTCCTGGGGGAGTTGGTCTTTTAAGTGTCTGAGAACAAGGGTCCCATAAATAGAGAAATGAATTCTTAACATACGTTTAAGGGTTTTTTTTTTCCTTTGCTGCATTGTCAGATTTCTCAAAGCTGATAAAAAAAAACCCGGAATATCAATAAACTATTTGTAAAAAAAAAAAAAATCCGGAATATATCCAGATCAAGATTGGAAATGACTCTTAGGGAATGGACAGCATACCTTCACAGCATTGAAGGATAAGAATGAACTGCTGTGATAGCTTTGGTGGCATTCATTTACCAGTGACTCTTGGGTTTTAACTTGCCGCATAACTTCTTGTGTCTGTCTTCCCTTTCTCTTGAACCATCAGATGAAGGGGCTTGAGGAGCCAGAGATGGACCCCAAAAGCAGAGACCTTTTAGTTCAGCAAGCCTCCCAGTGCCTTAGTAAGCTGGTCCAGATTGCTTCTCGGACAAAGAGGAACTTCATTCTCGATCAGGTACTGTTCAAGGCATTGATGAGAAACCTAATTTTGCAGAAGGTCCAAAGATGAAAGATTTGGCATCCATTGAATCTGATAAAACGGTTTATAGTCCAAGCAGGGTGCACGTGTAGAGGGAGACTGAATTAAGGATCAGAAACAGGTTACCTAATCATGACTGAGCGATTGTGTTGTAGTCCTAATGGTTTTGGAACTCAGAGATACCTTTTTATGAGTGTTCTTCCCAGAAAGTATGTGGACTGGCTATAAAACACATAAAAGAGGCAACAGGGAGAGAGGTGGAGCTTGTTTGGATTCCTGGCTCCACCACTTACTAGGTTTGTGACCTTCAACACGTCTTGGTCTCTGAGTCTTTTTTTGATGTGCAAAACAGGGTGATGTCTGTCACGTAGGGTTTGAAGAGGTAGAGGAAATTGTGTCTATAAGACACCATATTTCTTGCTTCACTTGTAAAAGATGCTCAGTAAGTGTTTTGGTTGAATACAAGTGGCGATTTTTATTCCTGAAACATCTGTTGTTCTTCCTGTCCCTAGTGTAATGTGTACAACTCTGGCCAACGGCGGAAGCTGTTGCTGTTCAAGACTTTCTGTCGGAAAGTGGTGGTGGTGGTTCCTAATGAGGAAGATTGGAAGAAGAGGCTGGAGTTGAGGAAGGAAGTGGAGGGCGATGATGTGCCTGAGTCTATAATGCTGGAGATGAAAGGTGGGTTGATGTTATACAAGTTAGGGACCCTGTCCTTGGTCAGTGCACACCTTTCCAGGACCTCTTAGCGCTTGGAGTCAAGTGATTCTCCACACCCGAAGTGCAAATCTGGGGTCACGTGCCTGGCTCAGTCAATAGAGCATGCATCTCTTGATCTCAGGGTAATGAATTCAAGCCCCACGTTGGGCATAGAGCTTACTTGAAAAATAAAAGTGTAAATCCAAAGAGTAAGTTAATGGTAAATTAAGAGTAAATCAAGTAAGCACTTGTAGATAAATGAATGAGGAGAGTAACTGGAGAAGCAGTAACTCCTGGACTCATTCTGGAAAAGATAATAAAAAATAAGGTAGTGATGGACCACAGGGCAATTAAAACTCCAAGCTGAGGCTTTGTTGATGCCATTATTCATTTAGTAAAAACTTCAGGGGTGTTTGCTGTTTGTCCAGTACTCGTGTAGGCATAGGGGAAGAGTAAATTAAATGAAGCTCTGTGTTCACTGAGTTTATGTCCTGAGGGGGGAGTTTGGAGTGAACAACCTCATCAGTATGTCTTGGTTTCTAGTATCACATTAGGCTTGTTTCTTTTGCTTCGATTTTTGGCATGCGCTTAAAGTTTTTAATGCAATACAGAGCCATATAGCAGCATCTCCATGAGGCAGAATTAACCATCTTGATCGATCCCACTTCTGTGGTTCCCTCCAGAGTGTGATTCCCTCCTCCGCCCTCGCTGCCTTCAGCACCTGGCAGCCCACCTGTCTTAACAGCTACTGGCTCTTTAACTTCTGATAATGCCCAAGCATGGGGGCTGGTTACACATCCAAGAGCTGGATTCTCCATGTTTACTCAGAATGAACCATGCCAGTCCTTGACTGATATGCAGGCTGTCGAGGAATTTAGTTCCATTTCGTAAAACTGAGGGCCAACTGGATTCATCTAAGAATCAAGAGAGCCCCATTGAGCCGAATTCCACTGAGAGTCCCCCTCAGACCTTGATGTCTAGAGACTGGCTAACGTGCTGGCCCATCGTGCACCGCTGGTGAATGAGCCCCCTTGTTCTCTCGCCTCCTGTTCTCCTCATGTAGATGAGTAAGTGCCTTTTGGTTTGGGTCAGTTTCTCACGGAGGCCTCTCTTAAAAGCATATTTTTTAGCATGTTATCTAACCAACACCAGAACTTCTTCAGTTATTTTTAGCCTCTAGCTACCCTGCATCTGTCCTGATAAGAAACCCAATTCACTGTTAATTTATTATGGATCACTTGAGAACTGGTAAATCTAGTTTCCAGGCAGCCCTTTGCTTGGGGCTGTTACAGTTTAGGGGAAACTTCTGATAAGCCAGTGGTGGGTATGCCCCCTGCACCTTTATGGGCATAGAAAATCCCATCGTTACCCCAGCGGAGCTTTCGGGGTGCCATCTTGCACATATGTGCACTTTTCAGCTCCCACAAGCTTCTCCCTCCCTCTCACAGCCAACTTCTCTCTGCCTGAAAAATGCGATTATATGGACGAGGTGACCTACGGGGAGCTGGAGAAGGAGGAAGCTCAGCCCATTGTCACTAAGTACAAGGAGGAGGCAAGGAAGCTGCTGCCCCCCTCTGAGAAGCGGACAAACCGCCGAAACAACCGAAACAAGCGCAACCGGCAGAACCGAAGCCGAGGCCAAGGCTATGGTGAGTCCTGGGGACCTGCCAGCCCCCCCGCCCCCACCCCGCCAGTCTGTTCTTCGTGCCACGCACAGCAGGAGCCACAGGGAAAGGCCAAGGAAACCAAGTCCAGTCCTAGACGATAAGGAAGTGACTTCTTCATGGAGCGTGTGCTTCCTGTGTCTTTTCACCCCCACCTTCTCGCGCTTTTTCCATAACCCTTCGACAGAAGGGAGTTACTTTTCCTCGAAAAGCAGTTGCGTGAGCTTCTCATGCGTGTGTCTTTTCATTCTTAAATACGAGCCCCCCCACCTTATCTCAACTTCACCTTTGCTGTCCTCGGGACTTGTGCTATGACATTAAATTCCCCGCTAGAGTTTTCTTGCTGCTCTTGTCTATTGGACCAAGCCAGCTGTGCAGACCAGAAAGCGAACACATTATTCAGTAATGGGGGGGGGGGTTTCCAAAGTAAGTTATGCTAGTAGTGGAATTCACTTCCCTCCTGCATGTCTAGTTTATCAGTTAACCCCATGGTGTGCATTCACTTGCCCTTTAAAACGTGTGTGTGTGTGTGTGTGTCTGTGTAAGTAAGCAAAACTTCTGAGTGTCTGCATGTGCCGGGCACTGGGAATACTAGGTTCCTGCCCTAAGAAGTTCATTATTTAAATTTGGTTTTCATTGGCGTAAAGTAATGGGTCTGGGGTACAGGATAGCTGGGGTCCCTTCCAAGACTGAAAGTCTGTGATTCTATGAATGGCAGTTTTTACTCCTGTTTCTGACTCTGCCACGTACCTCTTGCCATCTTAAACGTTTTGCGGGAGTTGGGGAGCTTCAAAAGCAAGGTGGCTTGGTTTTCTTGTGTCTCTATTCCTCTGCCCTCCCCCCCCTCCACCCCAGACTCTTTAAAAAGCTCCTGGCTGGTCCCTTAATTACCACTGTGTGAGCCTGACAGAAACAGGCTTCCTGTTCCCCCAGAATTGCCTTTGGCTCCGACTTTTTGGTTTCCACTCAGATGTGGAGCCAGGACCCCATGCCAGCTGTGTGAGCACGCTCTCCATTTCTCTTCCAGTGGGCGGGCAGCGCCGAGGCTACGACAACCGGGCCTACGGGCAGCAGTACTGGGGGCAGTCTGGAAACAGAGGGGTGAGTGCAGCTCTCCTTCTGCTCCTCCCTCTGGGTCGTGATGGCCATTCCTATTGGCTTGGGGGAGCAGAGTGGTTTGGGCTGTTTTCTCAGGGCTTAGGGTTTTGCCCATTTCATGTGTTCCTCTGGAAGAATTTATTCTGGGAAGATTAAGCCTGTCGATAATGTCAAGCTCTGCTGTGTGTCTCATTGAAAACGGGATGGCAGTGGATCGTGACACCAGAAGCCCACCCATCTTCACTTCTCCTTTCTCAGGGTTACCGTAATTTCTACGATCGATACAGGGGAGACTACGATCGATTCTACGGGCGGGATTATGAGTACAACAGATACAGAGACTATTACAGACAGTACAATCGGGATGTGAGTATCCTCTGGGGATGGGGGCGGGGGTGGCAGGACCAGAGGAAAGCATGTCCTGCCCCTCCGCGCTCGGCCCGCTGTGGCTCTGATGGGGTCTCCCCTCTCTTCTAGTGGCAGAATTACTACTACCACCCCCAGGACAGAGACCGATACTACAGGAACTACTACGGTTACCAAGGGTATCGGTGAAGCCCCTGTCATGCTCGCCTGTCAGCCACGAAGCTGAATCTCTAGGGGTGCCAGGCACCCCCCCCAAAACACAACCAAGGAAAACAGGGGCTGTTCGGGTGGGGCTGAGCTGCCGGGGAGGGGCGGTTGGGGGGAGGGTGCGCAAGCAGGGGCGGGGGGGGGGAGGTGGAAACGACAAAACTGTACATTTTTTTTAAAAGTTTGTTGAAAAGAATATTGTCTTATTCTATAAAACATTTCAAACCTAGTTAGATATTTGTAATCAAAAAACATTTGTGCAGAAAGCGGCACTTAGGGCTGCCTGTCCTGTGTCCTGCGGTTGGACAGGAAAAGAACTAAAAATGTCACCCTTCTGACATTCTAAGGCAGCTGGACTGGCAGCCAAGGAAGGGAGAGCGAGGAGGTGGTGCGGAGAGGGCGGGGACGCGCGTGGGGGCGCCTTCCCCGGAGCAGGCAGGAGTGGGGACAGAGGGAGCACTTGTGACCGGGGCAGTGAAAATAAACGATTGGCTCTTCTCAATCACTTGCACCAACTAACCGTTTGTATTTTCTTTACCGACCTTTCCCTCTTGGGATATCTGGTCCGGTGGGCCGGGAGGCCAAAGCGTCCCTGTCTCCCCTTTCCCGTGCCTCGCGCTGTTTGGCTGAGGCACGGAAGACCACCGATCGGGCGGCTCCATTCTGTAGGCTTCCCAGGCCAAGGAGGCATGGGGACCGGTCGTGATGGCAGGGCAGGCCGGCCGGATCCCTCCATGTACCCGTCAGTGAATTTCTGTAGACCCCTGGGGGAGAAAGGCCATCGCAGCCCTCAGCCTCAGGATTGTGACTTGCCAGTCTCTACTCTCTGTCTTCCAAGCTTGAGACAGGCGGGAAGTCCCTGAAATCATCTCTGTTAGAGCATCTGTCCTCTTCTGGTGCGAGAGAAGGAGCGTTTCTCAGGGTTTCAGCTCACACAGAAACGAAGCAGGATTCTTTTCACTGCAGCAGGAGATGTATATAGGTGAATCCTGTGGTGTGGGCTACCAGGCCCAGGTGCTGAGAATAGCAACTATTTTATACAGTGTGGAGGGCAAGAGCCCTGCCGGTTTTTTTGATACACAGGTAGAGAGTGAATAGGAAAGGGGAGGGGGGGAGGGGGGTGGGGGGCGGGGAGGGGAGGCAGCTCGGAGTGGGGCTGCCGAACCCGGGGAAGAGCGAGAATGTGAGCTGTGAGCGTGTGTAACGTGTGCGTGAGAGGGAGCGCCCCCTCCCGGCATCTTGAAACCGGATTTCTCCGGGGGGGGGGGGGTTTGCTGTCCCTGTATGTCCCCAGAGAGGCCTCTAGCCGAGAGACTTCCATTGGGATAGTTTTTGTTTATAACTTTACCAGCCCCTCCCAGTTCTTGCCGAGCAGCTGTAGGTTGCTGGGCTCGAAATATGGGAGGGATATGGGAATGCTCTTTCAACGTTCAGCTTCAGTTTTCATTCATCTTCCTGCTCAGCATCGTGTCAGCCTAGAACGTACTCCGCACACGCCACGTACTGCAGCACTTGCTAGCGACGGAAGACCCAGGGTAGCGCTGTGCTACCTACCAGACGATGCTTCACGTCCACCTCCTCCCCTGGGCAGTTCTCTGTTGAAAATTTCGTGCTGAGATTTGACCTTTCTCTCCCTCCGCCATTGTTCCCTCCGTGCAGCCCTTGTCTAGGCGGGCAGGCCCACGTTCTGGTCCTCTGGTCACCCCCGTCCCATACGCCCTCCTGCCCCACAAGTACCTCTGACCCCGAGACTGGAAGGGGGGAGGTGCTGGCAGGAAGGAAGTCTGCTTGCTCCTGACGATGTCCTTTCTCTCGGCGCCTGCTTCCTTGTGGTGCCCTCATGGATTTGTGTGCGGCAGTGAGTGAAGTGATTGCATGAACTTTCCTGTAACCCGCTAACTTTTCATCGTTAAGGGAGCTTGAGAGAGCTTTGCTCGTAGTGTCAAGGCGAGGAGGCAAAAACTGGAGCCCAAAGAAATTCCCTTAGGGCGAGATGATGTCACAACAGAAAATTGTATTTTGAGGCAGAAGTTGCCATCCCTTTTCAAATGTTCAGTCCTCCAGCGAATAGCATCTTTTTATAGTCTCTGACATGGTTTGGGGGTGCTAGGGCCTCATGGCTGGGGGGTGAAAAGCTTAAGCCGTTTGGGGGGCGGGGGAGGGTTAGGGAGGTACTTGCTGTTCATTTTTGACACCAGAAAGTCATCTTAAAAAAAAAAAAAAAAGCTGTTTTTCTGATGGAGAGTGAAACTGCCACATCCTTGTTGGTTTAGCCCAAGAGATCACTTGCAGCAACTGTAGATGTCTGGGTTTTGTCCCTGTCTTTTTATTGTGAAAAAAAAAAAAAAAATGTTGCGAGGGAAAAATGTGGATTTACCAAGAGGGATCCCTAGCCTTGTTTTCCTTAGACTTGTTTAGTGTTTTATCAGACGTCTTTTGTAGTTGTTGTAGATGGAAACGCTTGTGAGAAAAACAAACACCACATGGAGCCTGTAAATGTTTTTGCACAACCTGTAAAGCATTCTTGGAAGTGGCCAGTAAAAAAGGGTTTTACCGTTTAAAAAAAAAAATGTAACTGTGTCATTGTTTACATCTGTAACTTTTTCCTCCCCTGTTCTCCTTACATCCTGGCGAAAATGTAGGCACAGTAGCTTCCAGTTTTAGAATAAATAACCATTTGGATTGAATTCACCCTATCTCCTGTGGCTGCACTGACTGGGGCGGAGTGTGTGACGTGGGGGATGGATTGACCGATTTTTGGTGCTGCTTCCTCAAGTTCTGGGTCCAGCCAAGGCTGCCTTTCCTCTTGCGTGGCTATTACTCTGTTCCGATTCTACTATTCATTCACTTGATGGTTATTAAAGTCATGACCCATTTGGCCTGTACTAAAACCCCTTAGATGCTTATAAAGTTCATCGTAAGGCCAGTTCCGTTTGGGAGCCAAGTAAGCTTTATTAATGATTGATTGCCACCACGGAGGAAAAGCCTTCCTATTCCATGGAAAATGTTTGATGGGGCTTGCTTCCTAGTGCATTTGGAGAATGAGAATGTCACCTGAATTAACAGAAGCACCATTGCATTACTAGCACCGAACTGAGCCTAATTGTAATTTCTCATAAATGGTAGAGGACTCATTAAGGCACAGACTCACAACCAGTGTTTGGAAACAGTGGTGCTCCCACAGATTCAGGTCCTGCTCTAGCTCCTCCCTCTGCACAAGACGGGTGGTCAGACTCCAGGGACTTAACGGCTGTATATGCATAAAGGCTATCCTTGATTTCAGGGTTTGCCCATTCTCTGGGGTATTTAAAGTTACTCAGTGCTAGACCTAATCAATCATTTTTAATGGTTAACTATAGTAATGTCTGGTAATCTCTTAAACCCCCCCCTTTCCCCCCAACTAGGGCTGCAGCCATCACCCCCAATCTGAGGAGTATGAAAATTGTGCAGAAAAATTAAGCAGAGGCTTAAAAAAATGCAGACACAGCTCCTACCAAGACTACATTTATTGAGCACTTCTTCCCTTTTTACCAAGTCTGAACTGATGTGGAAATTTTCACTTACTCTTCTGGAATTTGCCCAACACTTTGATGCAGTAGAAAAAGAGCAAGGTTCTTAGTGACTGCCCTGCATTGCTTGCTGTTTAAGGATATATAGTACAATCAGTCATTAAATATTTGAGTGCCAGCTATGTGCCAGACAGTTTCAGGATGCAGGGATTAAAAAGGCTTGATCCTTCAAGGAGTTTTCATGAAACACCCAAGAAGAAACTAAAGCGGACTCAGGAACAGAATGAGGGCAGGTCCCCACTCAGGAGGGCAACCGGGTGAGCTTTCCCTGTTTCTTCATCTCTAGGATGAGGTAATGAACTAGATGACCTCTGGGCCCTGTCAAGGGCTCAGAAATTCAACAGCAGCTGGAAAGCTGGCGTTCCTGAAGGTGCCCCAAGTTCATCGCGTGCTCCTGGACCTGTGGGGGCATCCACAGGAGACTAAGTTCGGTTTCTGGCAGAATGCCCTTTATTCCTTTGGTTTCCTCTCTGAGTTCCTGTACCCTTGCGGTCTTCCTGTGCGAAGCAAGTGGGGTGTGTAGGGAAGCTGGGGGTGATGGCTAGCCCTAATAGAGGTCACCCTCCTATCACTGCAGGGTGGCTCCTCCCCTCAGCAGCCCCCTACCTTCCCCTGCAAAGTGTATCCTGGCACGAAACATGGCCTAGGCTTCCCCCAGAAAGGACGTATCCCTGAATTTGGGGTATGTTGATAGGGCATGAGAAGCAGACACCCTCGGACTGTTACTTTCCCTGCCTGGGCCTTGGGCCCACCTATATAGGTTCGCCCTTGGAAAGAAAAAGGCTTCTTTCTAGAAGAGCATTCTGGACTCGTAAACCTCCGCTAAGTTTGAATCTGGGAGGCGCTCGTGAGACATTAAGCCTTAGTTTTGGCATCTGGCCAGACAGCATGCTGGGACCACTACGAAGGTTGGTAGGCACACGAGGGGCGGGGACGTTGCTTCTGGCGGATGTGACCCAATGGGTCTGAGAGGGAACGGGGAACATAGTAAGCCCTACCAGAGACCCCAAGCTGAGATGGTTCCGGGCTTATTCCGCTCCTAGGGAGACCAGGAGGCGACCAAGGCAGGGCGTCTGAGATGAACGGCGCCGGGCATTGACTGCACACTTCTGTTTACACTCCAAATGCATCCTCTACTTGGCAAGCAGTAGAAACGAGATTCCCTCGCAAGATCCACGCTCCCAGCGCCTGCTACGCTGCGCTTGCCGGCGTTCCCTTGTCCCACGATCTTTGCTCATAGTCACCTGTGTACCTTCACCTGGATCGGGGAGGACGTCGACTTCGAGACTCCGGGGTGTGTAGGAACGGGCATCGAGTTGGCGAGAGCAGGGGCAGCCATTTTGAGACCAGATGAACACCGAAGGGACCATATTGAGAACTCTACATGCCTGGGGCCGCCATTTTAAGTATGGGGCTAGCTCGGAAGCCCTGTACGGTGAAACCCAGTGACGTGGGGCCGCCGTATTGGCGCGGGTCCCATGGCGGCGGCCATCTTGGAAAGGGGCCCGCTGTGGGCGCGGCCATCTTAGAAGAAGTAAAACCGGCCCCTTCGCAGGAACTGGAGCCGAGCTCCTCCCCTCCGTTACTGAGTTCCTGCTGTCGGCCACTGCCCTCAAGATCCCTCCCTAGAGCCACCCTGTTCGGTCTGTTTTCATTTTCACTTGCGTTCAGTGCTTTCGCGCGCGCGTGCGTGTGTGAATGCTCCCCGTGGCCTCCTGTGTGTCTGTTGTAACTAAATTCTTCCGCTGGAGACGGTCTCTTGCGGCCGCCATCCCCCCAATCCCGGCGGTGCCCGGGCCTAGACAATGTCTAACCTGATTTGACTGGCCCTATTCCTTGGGTATGGCAAACCTTTCACCTGCTGTACACATTCCCGTATCCACAGACTGATGATCCTCTCCCCAAGAACGCTAACACAGGGGCTGTTGTTCTCTGAGACTCTGGATGACTTTATTCTTCAAATGGCTTAACCCTTCTAATAGCTCCAGGTGAGACTGAGAGCGAGCACCCGGCCCATCCCTCTCTCCATTGTCTGAGCGGGTCACAGAGAGAAGCCGGCAGGACGCTGGCAGTCTGACGGCCCTTCTGGGGAGGGAGTTAAGGGGCCCCCTAGTCAGGGGGTACTTGGGGTCGGCTGAAGTGGGCGAGGAAATGGGGTCGACAGGTGACGGAGAGCCTTGTGCTTCAGATAACCTCAGGGTTGGACAACGGCTGGGGATTGGATGCAGGGAACCTCAGGGGCTCATGACAGTTACTGACCTAAGGAAGGGCCTAGGATAGGGAAAGGTGACGGAGCTTGTGGGGAGGGACAGGGCGACTCAGAGGAGGGCACAGAAGAACTTCTTCTCCCGGAATGGGTTCTCCGAAGTGGGCACAGGGGTGATGAGGGGATCCTCGCAGGCATGGGCATCACAGTAAGTCATCAAGTCTGCTGCTGCCTTGGACACCTGGGGCACAGCCAGGAGGGGAATGGTTAGCCAGATCCCCAGAGAGGGGCTGCCGCCTCCCTCCCCGAATGAGTTATCTTTCGCCCTCTCGAGGACTCCTTAAGACAGTATTCTCTTCCCTCATCCCCGACAGCGGCCAGGGGACAGCTGTCCTTACAGAACCGGAGACTCCTCCCCTGATGGCAGGGAGTCAAGGAAAGAAAACATCTCTTCATCTCTTAACCTGAGGTTTGGGGACTTACAGCACGAGTGGGCCAACTAATGGGATCCAGGGTCCACCCACCTTTATCCGGCACAAGCTGGCTTCAATCTTAAGCTGTTCCACCATCTTGCGGGCTTGCCCAATACTCATAGTGCTGTTCACAGGGGTCTCCCCTTTCATCCTGGAGGAAAGAGGGGGATAGCTCAGGGCATAACGGGGGGGAGGTGCTGCATAATCTCATCCGAAGACCCCCCCTCCATTCTCATTCTTCATCAGTTTTTACAAGGCTAGGGTCATGTGCCCCAGCATTTTGTTCCTCTTAGCCCCATCCTCCAGGGGCCTTTCCCATCCTTCTTCCCAGGCTAAGGAAATGGAGAAGGTGGAATGAGATAGCACCCCCCCCCAAACTCCCACAGGACCACTGAACATACAAACGGTTTAAGGCTTTTCGGCTCTTCCAAACATGTGTTCCCAGCTCTGGAAGCCTCAACCAGAAAGAGCCCCGCCCTGTTGAGGAGGGCACAGAACCCCCACCTGCCCCCTTGAGCCCCAACGGGAGAAAAGCAGGATGCTCCCTACTCACCTGAAGCCACAGGCAGTGTGGCAACCCTGGGGAGTAGTCAGCGGGGTGCACGAAACCTGCCTGAGATGGGTGCCCCACCTTGCAGGGAGTTGCTGCTGAAAGTGTCTGCTGCGGCAGTCGAAGCAGCTGATAACAGAGAAGGTCACTGGGGAGGGTCAGGTCAGAGGTCCGTCGAGGGCTGGACCCAGTTCCTGCAGCTGAGGCACTGCCCAGACGCTGGTACCTGAAGGATGAAGGATGCTAGAAGGAGCTGTTCGGATCCCGGAGCATACCAACTGCCCGGCCAATGGGGGAGCCTGGCCGCTGACTGCAGCCCCTGCGCACACCCCCACTGTTAACGGTCTCACTTAGCTGCCCTTCCCCCATTGCAGGCATTCTGAGTCTGGGCTACGAAGGAGCTGGTAGGAGCTGAGGCCCAGGCCGACTCCCCCCCCCCCCCAAATGGGGTGGTCTGGACCTGTGACATCCCCTGCAGTGGAGTCAGTACTGGCTGCGGGGGACCCTGCTCATTTGAAAATCTGACATCAGCTGGGCAGTCGCCCCCCCACCTCCTCCCTCCGCTCTGACATAGCATGTAGTACCTGAATCTTCTTGTCTTTCCCAGGGACCCTCCATTCCCTATATCCAGGAAAATGTGATGAGCTACAGGTAACCAGCTTCTAGATCACCAACCACTTCATGTTCTAGCCACAAGTGACTCGAATGGAAGATCCAGGGGCGACAAGGTACGTCAGGAAGATGCCTAAAGAACAAGGAGAAGGAGAAGCTGGGGGAAAAGAGGTGTGCAGATACCAGATCAAAGAATCGGACAAAGAAGAGGTAGGGGGGATTGTGGGGAGAGTCATTTGGGTGTTTCTTGAAATTAGATGGGCTTCCTGGGTGGGTTTTGGGTGGAGGGAATTGGTTTGATAGAATACTTCCCAGAGCTGCAGCGTTGTGCTTGGTGCTGTGTGGAATGCAAAGACGTACACTGACCTTACCCACTGAGGGATGTTATTTGGGGTGAAGAGTCACGAACAAAATAGACGGTACCGTCTGCCAAGATCTAGTCTAGATGGTGTGCTGTGGCGACTCTGAGGCAGAGAGTCTAGTTAGGGTCAGAGGAGGTCGATCCCAAATGCTGGAGACAAAACACGGAGCTGAAATGCTATCACTGCCGTCAGTAGGGGCCGGCCGGCCGGCCGGCAGTGCCCTCCGCCTAGGACGCCTACAGGTGCAAGGAGCTGTGGGCGACAAAAATCAACGCCAGCTGGATGCCCGCCTCTCTTCCCCTTTGCGGGGTTTAAATGGCCGGTGGTGAAGGTGGGCGGAGGGCCGGGCTGAGGGGGATGCTGCTGACTCATAGCGTGTCGTGGGGGCATATCCTGAGGCCTGAAGGAAGGCGCTTGTCCTGTTAGGTCTGGGTAACCGACCGCAGGGACGGACACTGCGCGGAGCGCAGAGGTGGGAAACTCGCCCCCTGGCAGACCCCGCCCCTTGCACCGGGCTCCGCCCCTGAGTGAGGCCCCACCTCCCGGGGCCGCAAAGGAGGCCAGCGGGAGGAGGCGGGGCTTCCACGGGAGGCGGAAGTCCCTTCTCGCTGTTGCCCCGGCAGCCCGCGAGCGGGTGAGTGTGCGGAGCTGCGGCGGCTGGCGGACTGGTTTCCCTGGTGGCGCGGTTAGGTGGGGGCTCCGGGCTCCGCGCCCACCGCCAGCCCAAAGGGGTGCTGGCGAGGAGCAGCCGTCGGCCGCAGGACGGGCGGCCCGGCGTGGAGCACGGCCCTGTCCCGGAGCGAGCGGAGAGGAGAAGCTCGGGAGACAGTTCTGACGGCACTTAGGCAGCTGGCTGTGAGCGCGGCTGTACGACCTTAGGCAAGTCGCACATTCTCTCCGTGCAGCCTCCTCGCAGCGTGGACTCCGTGTCCCCATGTGTGTAAAAGCCTTTTAAGGTGCTCATTTTTTGCATATTTATATCTTGCCATGAATGAGTATCAGGGTAGCCTGTCCCAGAATCAGGTGTCCAGAGGACAAGTTCAGCGGAATTGTTCTGGCACTGGGGGGCGACGAAAGCACAGTGAAAGAAAGGGAAGGGATAATCAGTTGGGAAGCTCAATCATTTGGAGAAAAGCCATATGAAACAAAGACTGTGCTGTGTCCGGCTATCTCTGGTTTCTTGAAGCCAGTCAAGTAAGCTTGTCCTTGTCCCCACCACCCCTGGGAAGAGAGCCATTCTTTGCCCCTTCTCTTTTTCCAGGAACCACCAGCTGCTTCATCCCATGGCCAGGGGTGGCGTCCAAGTGACCGAGCGGCTAGGAACCCAAGGCCTGAACCTGGGGTCAGACACTCAGCACTCCCAGCCATGGTCAATGACCCACCAGTACCCGCCTTGCTGTGGGCCCAGGAGGTGGGCCACGTCTTGGCGGGTCGTGCCCGCAAGCTGCTGCTGCAGTTTGGGGTGCTCTTCTGTACCATCCTTCTCCTGCTCTGGGTGTCTGTCTTCCTCTATGGCTCCTTCTATTATTCCTACATGCCGACAGTCAGCCACCTAAGCCCCGTGCACTTCTACTACAGGTGAGAAGGGTCTTCTACCAAAGCTGAGTCATTCTTTTAGAGAATTGCTGTTAGGGCCCTTAGAGCTTATTCAGTTCAACCCCCTCCTTTACAGAGGAGAAAACTGGAGCCCAGTGTGTTTATATGGCTTCTTACCTTCCACAGCCCAAAGCCGAGGAAGCTCTGGGTTGGTAGCGCTCTAAGATCCTAGTCTACGTCTGGTTACTGAAATCTTTGGTTAAGAAGAAGGGGGTACAAATCCCCCTTTTAGGCTGTTGCTATCTGGGTCTGTTCTGTTTGGGTTGGATCAGACCTCTCTCAGGGCCACTGTAGACTTCTCTCTCAGTCAACCACATCCCTTGAGTCATCTCTGAGCTAAGCTGGCCTTCAATAGAGAAGATGTTAGGAAAGCAGCAAGTTGCCTTCCTCCCACTCCCGATAATCCTGCACAATAGAGATTATGCAAAGTGACTGGGCACATAAAGTCCCAGAGTCCTGCTTCTCACCTGGGACTTCAGTTCCTTTTGATTTTATAGACCTTACTAATTTTCTCCCCTTCTCTCAACATGGGCCATAGGACCGTTCAAGAGATGCTGATAAGGACATTGTTATCAATGGTCCGAAGTCATGTTTTTTTCCTGTCTTGAGTCCCTGATCATGAACTGTAGTTACTAAGTTACAGCCGCTTAAACTTCTAGGAGACATGGATCTCATGAAATCTATGCCCCTTTCTGCTATAAAAGCATGTATGCAAGGGGGTACCTGGGCTCAGTTGGTAGGGCATGCAACCCTTCATCTCAGGGTCATGAGTTCAAGCCCCATGTTGGGTGTAGAGCTTAAGGGAGGGTGTGTGTATGTATATATATATAAATTGAGGAAGTATCTCAGCCTTTTGTAAGACCATCTGTGGACTCTTTGGGAGGAATTTTCTCAAACCAGGCCCCAGACCAGAACTACTAAATCAGACTCCTGGGCTAGGACCCAGAAGTCTGCATTTTTATGAAGCTCTCCAAGTGAGTCTTTAGAAACATTTAAGTCTGAAACTATTCAACGAAGTGTCCATGGAGTCCTGTTTAAGAATTTCCGCTCTAATGAGAGGAGATAGGCTGAAGGAGCAGGAAGAGAATGAAAGAATCATTCAGGTGTCTTGAATCTCCTGGCTGCATTTCTTCTCCATCTCTCTCTGACAGAGAGAAGGGTGCCTGTTCTGGAAGAAGGGATGGGGGACAAGAGGGAGCCCTAGGGGCCCAAGGAAGTGTACAGACAGGTAAGGCAGACTCTCTAACTTAGCACAGTATCATCCCCATTCTCATCTAGGACTGACTGTGATTCCTCCACCTCCTTACTCTGCTCCTTCCCTGTTGCCAATGTCTCGCTGGCTAAGGGTGGACGTGATCGGGTGAGTATGGGAGCTGAAGAGAGGTTTCATTAGAGCTTTGAAGACTTGAAATCGGAGGGCTTGAGAAAGGCCTGGTGAGCAGGGATTGAGTAATAGAGCCTAAGGGGAAGCTCTCAAGGAAAGGGAGGTTAAAGGAGAATATTAAAATCTAAACCGTGTGGATTATGCTTTCCTGCTTCAGATGTTAGCAGTGCTCCTCTCAGATGATCTCAGACAAGCCATAGCTACTACGTGTGTTTTAGACCACAGTGAACGTCAACCAACCAATCAGCTATTTCACTGGACTAGGATGAAAGCCACCCAAGAGTTTTGAAAGCCTGTATGTAAAATGATGAAACTGTTGACACATATGCCATTGCAAAGGGTACTGTGCCAGGAGACGGGCCAGATGCCAGTGTGACTTCAACAAACCTGGAAACCCTGGGAAATGCAGAATGGGGGTGCATCTGTTTATATTAGGCAAGCTGGTGGGGGCTCTGACAAAGGTTAGGATCCCTGAACATTTCAAAAGGACCTTTGGAGCATCAACATGGTTTTTGATGACCAGATTTTGAGTTGTTAGCAACATAATTGGTAATAATCAGTGGTCAGACTTACTAAGAACTTTATTTAATGTTTATTTATTTATTTTGAGAGAGTGAGCCAGAGGAGAGAGAGAATATCCCAAGCAGGGATTATTGAGACCCCAACACGGGTCTCAATTTCATGAACCATGAGATCACGACCTGAGCCAATATCAAGAGTTGGGTGCGTGCCTAATCGACCGAGCCACCCAGGCACCCCCTGGAAAGTATTTTTTTTTAAGTGGTTCTTGAGAGGACACTGACTTACACAGGCTAGAAATAAATGGTCCTTCTGAAGGGAAGAGTGTAAGCGGTAGCATCTGGGGTTCCCTGGGATTGGTGCTTAGTCTGGATTTGTTTGACAGTTCAGTAACCTGAGATTGCGTATCCTGTGCCTCCTTCCAGTTAACCACCTGGAGACATACGCTATCAGCAAGATGGACTTCCCTTGGGTCCCAGAAGAGTGGGTCCCAAATGGAAGATTTCAGAGTAGTGAGGTGGAATGTTGGATATTGCAAGGCAGAGATTTCTCATTTTAATCCTGCCAGGAAAGGAGTTTGGAGATCATTACAGGATCGTCTGTGAAGGCATTGATTCAGTGTGCTTTTGTGACTCAAGATAATAATAAATGGAAGGGGAATTTATAAGAGGGAATTGGAAACAAAACTGTAGAACATCTGCACCTGAAATGGTGCATACAGCGGTGTGGCTTTCCCTTGTGGAGACCTGAGTGGTGACTCAGGGAGCCTAAAACAATTGCATGTGTGGCTGCTGGATGAGGAAGGAAGGGAAAGATGAAGGGTGAGGGGAGACCCATATCGGGGACTCCAATCAGGGTAGTCCCTGATCATGAAAGCAGGTTGATCATTCTGGAACGTTCCTTTACAGTGAACGTTGATGAATGAATGAGGGAAATAGCATGTCTGTTTTCTTTGTGACCCCTTGCTAGAACGAGAAGATGTCCTGCTTTCAAGGAGCTCACAGGACTGACAGAAATCTGTGCATTGTATTCAGCAGCTGAGTGTAAGATGCAGATTCAGCATTTCAGAAGAATGTATGAAGGATGGGAGGGATCAGTGTGAGATTATGGTGATGGAAAGGCTTACTGTAGACCTTTTCAGGAAGGGTGAATATTGGCTGGGAATGGAGGAACAGGAGGGGAATCCGCCCTTCAGGCAGACAGATGTGAACAAAGGCGTGGAGTCCTTCACAAGATTCCGGCATTCAATTACGTGGATCGATCCCATTGAAGGAGATGATGTTTGTTTAGACAGAATTACTAGTTTAAAAATGTATATATGAAACAGCTTTATTAAGCTATAACTCACATACGATACAATTCACCCCTTTAAAATGTATAGTCCGGTTGTTTTTAGTATTCAGAGTTTAAGCAACCAACATGATTAATTTTAGAACATTTTCATCACCCCAGAAAGAAACTCATAAGCTAGGAGTCACTCCCCATTTCCCTCGAACCCACCCTGAGAACTACCTACTGAATTTCAAAGAATTCAGTGAAACAGCCGGCTTCATCAGGCCTCTTCTGGGAGCTAGGAATCTCATGGAATCCATTTTTTCCCCCAACAGATAATTTATTCCGAAAAGCAGAATCTGTATAAAAAAGACTTTGAGAAGTGGTTTTCTACCTTTTACCTTAGTGATAGTGCTCTAAACACCCTCAATTATATCTGGATTTTGGGGGTGGTTCACTATGGGCTGGGTTTTCGGTTTTGTTTTTTTAACTCCATTCCCTTTGGGGGCGCCTGGGTGACTCAGTTGGTTAAGTGTCCAACTTCGGCTCAGGTAGGTCACAGTCTCACAGTTTGTGAGTTCAAGCCCCACATCGGGCTGTCTGCTGTCAGCACAGAGCCTACTTCAGATCCTCTGTCTCCCTCTCTTTCTGCCCCTCTCCCGGGCTCACTTGCTTGTTCTTTCTCTCAAAAATAAACATTAAAAATATTAAATCCATTCCCTTTGTTTAAATACAGAAACTTTACTCTTGCCCCTGTGATTGTTATGTACCCATCCTGAGGGGGTTATGCTACAGATAAGAACTGAATAAAGGAGGGGCGCCTGGGTGGTTCAGTCGGCTAAGCATCCGACTTCGGCTCAGGTCATGATCTCACGGTTCATGGGTTCGAGCCCCTCACTGGGCTCTGTGCTGACAGCTCGGAGCCTGAAGCCTACTTCAGATTCTGTGTTTCCCTCTCTCTCTACCCTTCCCCTGCTTGTACTCTGTCTCTCTGTGTCTCAAAAATAAATAAACATTAAAAAAAACACTTAAAAAAAAAAAGAACTGAATAAAGGATTAGAAGAACGTAGGAATGATCAGGAAAAACCAGGGTGTGTTTGGTGGTAAAGTTTTAACTTTTTGAGGTTAATCCCAATGAAGACGCCTTCCCGCTATGAGTCTCAGGGTTCTACCAAAAGAAGTAAGGTAAGGACCCAGAGGGACACAAAGATGGTCGGGAATGACAGAGGCTGAGAGGTGGCTGGAGAGTTGTTGCGCACTTCTGGCACTTGGTTAATTAATAATGTAAGTGAAGGCGGGCGGGGCCCAAGGGGATGGCCTCATGGGGAAGGAGGCGTGAGTCACAGATGGCCCAGTTGGCAACAGGATGGTTCACTTTTGGAAAAGAAATGTGTGACACAGCCTTTCTCAGAACAGAGTGGAGCACAGTTCAGCCAACCCATAGAATACCGAAGCTCTCTAAAGTAGGAGGGACCTTGCCACCGCTAGGGGGCAGCACCCTCCTGGGATGAGAGCCCCGAAGAGGCCTGCTCTGTTAACCAAGGGGATCGGGAGGAATTCAGAGGGAGGTGGGGAGGTGGAACAGAGACCATACAATGAAAAATTGTTTTTGAAAAAAGATGGGGGCTACCTTGGGCAGGTGCTGATGTATGGACAGCCCTACCGCGTCACCTTAGAGCTTGAGCTGCCAGAGTCCCCTGTGAATCAAGACTTGGGCATGTTCTTAGTCACCATTTCATGCTACACCAGAGGCGGCCGAATCATCTCCACTTCTTCACGCTCCGTAAGTGCTTTGGCCTGTCTGGGAGGGTGTGGAGATGATAACAGATGTCAGAATCTCTGGGGAGGGCTTCAGGAGAAAAACATCTCAGCTCTGAGGTCACAGCCACATCAAGATCGGGAAGAGGAGTCCCTTTACCAAGCCAGACAGACACCCCAGGTATTTGATGAGCATGTCCAACTTTGGGGTGAAGTCTGAAGAGGTGAGCTAAATGACCTTAGAGCCCAACAGATGTCCTCTGGCATTCTCTCTCAGAAACCTACTGGCTGAGAGACTACTACTTTAACCCCTTGGTAACAAAGCATTACTAACTGGGTATGAAAGTAATGGTCCCACAGCGAGACCAGTTTGGATCCGGTGAAGAAATGTACCATGGTTGTTAGCACATGGTGGGTGTTCAGTAAATATTAGACTCTGTTCTTTTTTTTTTTAATGTTTATTTAGTTTTGAGACAGAGCATGCAAGCGAGCAAGCGGGGGAGGGGCAGAGAGAGAGGGAGACACAATCCAAAGCAGGCTCCAGGCTCTAAACTGTCAGCACAAAGCCCAATGCAGGGCTCAAGCTCACGAACCGCAAGATCACGACCTGAGCTGAACTTGGCTGCTTAACCGACTGAGCCTCCCAGGCACCCCGAGACTCCGTTCTTACATGAATTGTCAACAGATCCACATGATGAAGCCTATCTCCGAATGTCTACATGGGGAGAAATGCTTCAGCTAGGACGCTGGAACTTAGGGTCTATTCTGGACCGTAGAACTGCTTGCGGGAAAGATCAGAGACAGCGTTGGGTTTAACCTATGTAATTTTTAGAAGAGGGGCCTTTGTTGCATTGGAATAGAGACATGGATTGAGTAGGGGACGGATATTACTCAGGCAGTTGGAATGGCTGGGCCACAGCTGGTTTTGGGGGGGAGGGCGTGGTAGGAAGTGAAAATGAGGGAGCAGGGGCCCTGAGGAAGGAGCAGGCGTCAAAGGCTGCTCAGGGGCGGTTGAGGGGTTGGTAGGGCTGTGACAGTCTGGGGGTACCCGGCCCCAACCTCTCCCCTCCTCCCCTGGCTTCGGCAGGTGATGTTGCATTACCGCTCCAACCTGCTCCAGATGCTGGACACGCTGGTCTTCTCCAGCCTCCTGCTGTTTGGCTTCGCTGAGCAGAAGCAGCTCCTGGAGGTGGAGCTCTACCCGGAATACAGAGAGAATTCGGTAAGGCGGGGGGGGGGGGGGGGGGGGGGGGG